>NC_054740.1:26737635-27037635 GCF_018143015.1 Lytechinus variegatus
TCCCGCCGATGTAGCCCCCTTCCTTGAACCACTCCCATGACTCATGGTGTCCATGTCAAGCACAGTTATCCGCCTGGAACAAGACATTGAGATAAATACACGTCAAATGATCTGAAGCAACGGATATATTTCTTTCCTGCAAAAGTAAACATTTGCTCCCGTGATTTATTCGAACCCGAAAATATGTCACAAAACGCTTTAATACAAGATATTGTTGAATGTTGATTCCTTTCAAGTTCTCAGGGTTGAGTCAACACGGGGAAATTCAGAATAAACAATTTTATGTTCAAGAACTTTTGTTGTCTTATACAATGAGTAATGAATTTTACCACAGATAAAAAATAATCGGCAGTTTGCAGACATGCAGTATTTTGCCCAAGCTCGATGTTTGCAGTCTGATTCCAAAGTTGATGACATTCGGTATACTACCAAACTTAAATCGGTTTTTTTTATTGGACATTTGCGCTCACCGCAGACAACAAAAACGTTTACAATGTGCTACATCCCATTTTCTCGTCAAAAGAATGGCTTGCCATTTCCATAGAGATCAAAAGTCATTGAGATTCGTCAATCGGGCATGACTTAAAATCATAGATGTGCATTGTTACGAATAATCATGCTGAAATAAGCAAAGACCTTGACTTAAAACTCAGCTGAGTCTTGTGACCCGGCCCCCCCCCCCCACCCATAGGCGGCGGAAGCGGGGGACAGGGGGACGTGTCCCCCCTAAATTTGAGGAGGGGGGACGGTCCCCCCTAAATTTGTTGTTGATGACCTTTTTTTTTTTTTTTTTTTTGCTTGTCAATTTATTTTCCTACGTCCCCCCTTAATTTTTTTTTTTCTTGTCAAAATTTTTTGGGTTGTCCCCTCCTAAAATTTGTGGCTTCCGCCGCCAATGCCCCCACCCCAATCGCAGATCGACGTTTTGTTTTGTTTGGGGGAAAAAGTACATGTAACCCCCTCCCAACAATTAGATTGCGGTTAATTTGTATATTAATTGGACTATTATTTATGCATATTGGTCATATTTAGATGTCTAACAAGAATAACTATAGTTAAATAATATTTATACACTTTGAGGTTGGTGTACATCTTCAGATTGAATATCCACTTTGATTTATTCAACTGTTCAACAGATGCTGAACAAGTGCTCAAAAAGTCAGGAGATGCCCCCAAAACTTGAAATATATTCTTTTGTGGCGAAGTAGGCAATCAATATTCTTTTCACACGAGGAAGAATTCATTTCTGTTGTCCTATTCAATACTTTGTGGGTTTGGAATATATGTTTCACTATACATGCTATTGAAAAATATCCTATTATCATAAATGAACATGTTTATTTCTATTTTTTTAGAATTATGAGATCCACGGAAAAGTTATATCGTGAAATTGAACTTGAAATCCGCGATAACGATGATTTTCATGATTATGCTTGCAATATTACACTTATTTTATATTGATTGATGGTTTGTGATGATGATGATGCTGCTGCTGCTGCTGATGATGATAATTGTGGTGGTGGTGGTGGTGGTGGTGGTGGTAATGATAATGATGATGATAATGGTGGTGGTGGTTGTGGGGTGGTGGTGGTGGTGGTGGTGATGATGATGATGATGATGATAATGGTGGTGGTGGTGGGGTGGTGGTGGTGGTGATGATGGTGATGGTGGTGATGATGATAATGATGATGATAATGATGGTGGTGGTGGTGATGGTGATGATGATATAGTGATGGTGATGATGATTATGGTGATGGCGATAATGATGATAATAATGATGATAAAGATAATGATGATGATGATTGTGGTAGTAAGAAGAGCTGATTGGTATTTTTCAGACGGGAAGACGATTGGGTAACCGCATGGGTATGCTCACTGGGCATGTAATGCAGCAGACTGCCACGTTATCGAAATGTAAATATTGTAATTGAAAAGCATTCAATTTATATAAGGGAAAGAGTATTCCAAACTGATAAAAATGTAGTTGATTATAATCTGTCTCTTTTCTGGGAATTAAAAAGGGAATCTGAATAAACAGAAACTTGTTCTTCATCTACTGCCGATAAGCTGCCCTTGATAGCAAATCGGCATACAAACATCCCACCCCTCTTTCGTTCAGTTAGTTGACTGATAATAATAGAGGTAAGAATATATCTGCTTACACTTGTACAGCTAGAGCACCAATTTCGCAACCTTTCCTCTCTTTTTTATTTGGGGGTGGGGGGTCCTTCCGATTTATTTGTAAATTGTTTTACGCGAGTTTTTAATGGAAAATGAATGTAAATTGAATTGAATGTTATAAGATGAAAAGCTTCTAATTCTATTATTATTACTATTACCATCATAATCATCATTTTAATTTAATTATCATCGCCATCATCATTATTCTTTTTATTTTATAATTATTTCTTGCAGTTGGACAAAACATGTTTGGTTAGAAAAGGGTAAAATACAATATAAAGCCAGTTCATATTTAATGTGTTTTATATATAGCATTACACGAGGGTGTTTTTGTGTTGTTTTTGTTGATTTTTAGGAAGGACATCATATTGTAAACTTCCTCCGTCTTTTCACCGACTATTCTTTCATGTAATTTTTGTTTTACTGCTGAATAAAATCAAATTAATAGCGATGATTATTTTTTTATTTTATTATTTTGGATGTACACACGTGACTAAGGCCTGTAAAGAGTCGCATGACGTTTCTTTCATGAGCATTTGTTTTAAGAGATGTAACTAATCATACCAAGTCTAGAGCCCATAATTTCAGGCTGAACTAACCTGTGCTTTGGTCTAAAACTTTCGCTTGGGGAACCAAGATCAGCTCGCTCCATGCTGGCCCACCTTTGACCCTCCGCCGCCGCCAATTATTCCAGAAGATCTTTCCTATAATTCCAATCCCTTTCGAGAGTGGTCTCTTTAATCAGCCGATTTGGGTAATAAGATGCTTATAAAACTCAAGAGGATTTGAGACGCGATGTTGCACAAACAGAACCCCTTGAAGAATTTGTTCGAGTACTCGTTTGTGGCGTCTTGACCGCTGTATGCACGTACACACTTAAACGCACTGCAATGCCGCCGCCGGTGCGAAGCTACGTTGCATTGTTTGTATAAGTAGATGTATAGAATTTGGGGACAATAGGATGTTCCTATTGAATAAAATAGAATTATAGGATGAGTCTTTGATGGGGGTTGCTAACTAGTTGTGTTCAGACAGCTGTGGTCGAGACTTTGAAATGATACATCGATTGCTATTATCGTTGTCAAGAAGTGAATGCGGCGTCCACTCAATTCAATGAATTAATTGTAATCATGCATGTATATGGCTATACAGTACTGTTCCGTACACCTCTAGCCACTTTCCCCATTTTTAAACCTATTTTCCATTTAGATCAAGCTAGTTGTATTTATTAATTATACACATTCTTCTGTGTTTGGTTGACAAGACACCCCCCCCCCCCCACCAACAAGAACAAGTAGAATCCCGTACCATCACCAATCCACCGCCCCATTTCAAAACCAACACACTGACTCGATCAGTATAAAGGTAATGAGCCCACCCCCCCAAAAAAAAATATATATATATTTATAAACAAATAACTAAATAAAGAATTCGAAAGAAATATAAAAATTTCGAGGGTAAGGTATGATGTACATGTATGTGGCAACATATGAAAAAAAAACTGTGAGCGAATGATCAAGAAATTTGTCCCAGGCCTATATAACGCGAAGAAATCTATAATTTCATGATTGAATTTGACATAACATTCAGAAAATGATATTACATTTGGCCATTTTTACTGTCATTTTTTTTCCTGTTATTTTTTTTTATTGGTCGTGAATCCTTTGGGGGTCTATATGATCCCAAATCCCCTATCTGTTACGGTAAATTGTCAATTCGTCCGCTGCCAACTAGTCCACTCACTACAATGGTCTACCTTCACTTAGTCTAATGCCATTCCGTCCATCAACATTTCGTCTAACAACCATTTGGTCCAATAGCGATTTGAGCCAAACCTCACTACGTCTAATCACCAGTTCGTCTATAACCATTTCGTCTTATAATCAGTTGGACTTAGGGGCCGCGGAACGGTTTTCAAAGTGGGAGGGGGGGCTGACTCTGCAAGAAATCACAATCGTACATGGTCATTTTTACGATTTTGTACACGGTTTTGGAGAAAAGTGGGGGAAGCCCCCCCCCCCCTGCTTCCGCGGCCCCTGGGTCTGATGGATTATGGACTAAATAGATACTGGACCAACTGTTTATTAAATGGTGAGTGGAAAAATGGGCAATTAGACCATGTGGATATTGGACGTACTGATGGTAGACCAATAGTTGACGAGTTGGCAACTGGACGAATTGGCATTGGACCAAGTGAAAATAAACCATCTGCTACAGTCGCATCAACGAAACCACCTCAAAATTTGGTTCGTTGGTGTGATGTACTGTTAGGTCGGTCAGGGGAGCATTTCATCATTTCAGTTTTGTCCAACAAGTTGAAAAGCAATGTTACTATGGTAACTGTCGGATAAAACACCTTACATGTCCCCTATTTTAAAACATGCTCCCCTAGAATACCGTCGGTTTCGCTGATCAAAAGTTTTCGGTGCAACCGTGGAGGTTTACATCCATGGTCCGACCGTATGAACAACATTGGGTACAGTCCTCGCCGCTAGACAACTAAAGAGCCTTGAAGATCACTCTCTTGGGGACAGATCGATACAAACCTGGTGTTAGGATTGTTGATAAAAGTCCAATGACTCGCAATTAGGATCTCCGTCACTACATGTTTTCCAAGTCATCCCCGCGCTGTATAGTGTCCTTATTTCAATCTGCCAATCCCGATGCGACCATCGTCTTACCATTTATCATAAAAATATATGTAAATACTATGTATTTTTTGTCTTTATGTGTGTGTGTGTTATTACATTTATATGTATTTACGTACTATTGTATCACTTTAATGCTCCACTAAGCCGAGATGTTGCACTTTTTGTCCTGGCGTTCCGGTCTTTTAATTGTCTTTCGTTATTTTCATCGATCTGCTTTTGTTTCTATCACTAAGAATCGTCGTGCCCCAGTAAACACGGACATGTGCAAAGAGTTATGCTACCCTCACTTGGTGCGATTCTAGTGTTGTTGAGGACTCCGAAATAGTAATAATACTAATAATAAATAATAATAATGGATAAAATGAATAATTATAATAATGTTAATATTGATAAATAAATAAGTAAATAAATAAGTGAACCAAAGTTTCGACCACAAAGAAGAAA
This sequence comes from Lytechinus variegatus, assembly GCF_018143015.1. NCBI lineage: Eukaryota > Metazoa > Echinodermata > Echinoidea > Temnopleuroida > Toxopneustidae > Lytechinus > Lytechinus variegatus. The sequence goes on from NC_054740.1 coordinate 26,742,912, forward strand.
TGTCAAGAGCTCTATAATGATAGCAATCCTAAATGTGGATTACAAAATTCTTGCACAAGTTCTTGCCAGACGACTACAAAATGTAATAACAAGCATAGTATCACCCGATCAAAATGGTTTTATTAAGGAAAGGTCTTCAGCCGAAAATATACGTCTGGTGCAAGATATAATTGATTATTATCAGGGCATGAAAGCTCCGGGCATTATAATGTTTTTGGATTTTGAAAAAGCATATGACAATATAAGTCATAATTTTCTATTTTACCTTTTAAAAAGATTAAATTTTGGAAATTCATTCATTCAGTGGATTCAAACAATGTATAACAACGCAAAAGGCCGTGTATTAAATCATGGCTGGATCTCTGAACCTTTTCAAATTAAAAAAGGTGTAAGGCAGGGGTGCCCCCTCTCATCACTACTTTTTATAATTGTTGCAGAAGTTTTGGCGACTAAAATTAAACAGAATCATAAAATTGAAGGTCTCAGTTTACCGATTTCTCAGATGTATGTTGATCAAGTAGATGTAAAAATATCCCAATTTGCGGATGATACAACTATATTTATGAAAAATGAAAATTCTTTTTATACTTTGATGGAAGAACTAAGACTTTTTGGTTCAAATGCTGGGCCAAAGATTAATTTGCAAAAAACAAAACTGCTGAAGTTTAATATTGATATTGTCCCCGGACAAATAGAATGCACTGAAGAACCGATAAAATATTTAGGTATATATGTTGGGAAAAATGAGAAAGTTGTTGAAGATTATAATTGGCAAAATAAACTAGATAAGATACAAAATATTATTAGCGTATGGAAGCTAAGAAATCTAACATTTTTCGGAAAAATTATTATCATCAAAACTTTGTTGGTCTCGCAAATTGTGTATCCTGCAAAAGTAATTAGAGTTCCCCCCAAAATAATCAAATCTCTAAATAAAATGTTATATACTTTTATTTGGAATTCTTCAAAAGAAAAGGTTAAAAGAAATGTTTGTATAAATAAAACAAACGAAGGTGGTCTCGGTATGGTCCACTTAGAATCGAAAATTGAATCACTTAAGATTTCGTGGATAAGCAAGCTGTTAGAGCAAAGCGAACGTAGTTGGAAATTTCTTTTTAATTACTGGTTATCAAAGATTGGTGAAATTCCTTTATGTTTTGAATACAATATTTCAACAAAAGATATGCATTTTCTTTGTACAAAAGCAAATATGCCCAGTTTTTACTATGATTTTTTTTGTAGCTGGTCTAAGTTAAGATATATTGGTATATTTGGAGTAAAAAACATTGAAAATGAAATTATTTGGAATAACAGCAATATAACTTTTAATAAACGTATGTTGATATTTGAGAAATGGAAGCATGCAGGTATAATTAGGGTAAAAGATGTTATTAGAAATCGTCAGTGGTTATCACCAATTATTTTGAATAAATCTGTCTATTCGTCTCAGCTTTTATTTGATTTAGAATATGTTAAGTTAAAAAAGTCTTTTCCTGTTTATTGGTTGAATAAGTTGTTTAAGGAAAATCGTGTACTAGAATTAAAGAAAAGTGAACGAATTTTAATTTCATTAAAAAGTGGAGTACAAATAACTCTAGATTCTTTACCAACAAGAAAGATATATTCTTTATTATGTTCAGATGTATCGGAAGAACCAGGCATTGTATCTTTTTGGTCTAATCTGTTCTCATTACCAATTTCCTTTAATTGGAGCCATGTATTTTATTTCAAGTTGCATTTAATTGTGGATAACAGAGTTAGACAGTTTAGTTTTAAATTTTTAAACAAGATTTTACCATCAAGAGACAATTTATTTAAGTGGCATGTATTAGAAAGCAACACATGTAACATTTGTGGAGAAGTTGATACCACTTTTCATTTCATACTGTATTGTAAATATGTTCGATTATTTTGGAAAGTTATAGAAAGGTTGGTATTTTATATTTTCAAGATTACTATTTCTATAGATGAAAAAACATTAATTATAGGTTATGATCTGCAAAATGCCAGCAATATTATGTGTAATCTATTTTGTGTTATTGCCCAATTTGTTATTTATCGAAATTACATAAAAAGCATATTCAAAGGAAAAAGATATAATGCGAATTCTTTATGGATTGAATTCAAACTTACTATGATTATTTATTTAGAAAATTTATGTAAACAAAAAAACAAGTTCGGAATTTTGAAAAAATGTGATATCCAAAAAATTATTGCATTATTGAATTGAATTGTTTTTTTTTATTGTTTGTATATAAATGTACATGTTATTGTGAATAAATACCTCGATTAAGAGGATAAGAGAAAAAAAAAATAATTATAGCTTAAATTCTAATTTTCTCACATCTAAAGGAATATTAAATTAATACTTTGGTAAACGATCTAAATCGGACTGAAAACAATACGATATATAAATCGGACAAACAAAACACTGAAAATTTCAAATTGAAATTGGGCAAGGTAGAACACAGTTATGATTAAAGTTTTGAATTATTTCAGTTAAATAGTCAACTGATGATGTCATATCCCCACTTATCATGCTTATTCTTTCGCATTTATTATATGAAATCAAATTTCTTTTCTTCATATTTTGTCCGCCAAGATCGAAACTTGGATTAAAAACAGATTCAATGTATGTTATTGCTATAACATATTTTGTCATAAGGGAAACATACCATATTCATACACATAGTGTATATAGAAAATATTGAATAATTATTATTTTCATGTAATTTTCATTTTCGGTAAGAAATATTATCGTAGGAACAAAGGACATGGGACCTGAACATGCTGAAAGTAGGAGTTTTTTTAAAGGTCAAGTCCACCCCAGAAAAATGTTGATTTGAATCAATAGAGAAAAATCAGACAAGCACAATGCTGAAAATTTCATCAAAATCGGATGTAAAATAAGAAAGTTATGACATTTCAAAGTTTCGCTTATTTTCAACAAAATAGTTATATGAACGAGCCAGTTACATCCAAATGAGAGAGACGATGATGTCACTCACTCACTATTTCTTTTGTTTTTTATTGTTTGAATTATACAATATTTCAATTTTTACGAATTTGACGATTAGGACCTCCTTGTCTGAAGCACAAAATGTTAAAATAATGGAATTCCATGTGTTCAGGGAGGAATGAAACTTCATTCCACATGACAATGAAGAGAAAATAAAAATATTTCATATTTCATATAATAAAATACAAAAGAAATAGTGAGTGAGTGATGTCATCACCTCTCTCATTTGGATGTAACTGGCTCGTTCATGTAACTATTTTGTTGAAAATAAGCGAAACTTTAAAATGCCATAACTTTCTTTTTTTACATCCGATTTTGATGAAATTTTCAGTGTTATGCTTGTTGAATTTTTCTCTTTTTATTCAAATCAAGTTTTTGTTGGGGTGGACTTGTCCTTTAAATAAATTAGACTTCTTTTTAATAAACGAATGCCTTTAATTTCATCGATTATATTTCTCCTTAATTGTATTTTTTCCCTTACGTTTTTAACATTTTTTTCTTATCATCACCAAAATCATAAATACTATACAACCAATATATTATTGTCAACATCATTACCAACACCATAGGTCCTACTCATCACAACCACCAACACCACCATCATCATCATCCCCATCGTCGCCATCATCATCAAAACCACCACCACTACCAGTCCAAAATGATTACCTATTCACCAGATGTTTTCTTGCAGACATCCTGGCCTCCTCATAGATAGGGGTCAATGACATCATGGTCATCGATCTGGTCAACGACCTCCTCCTATTAACCGGGCTATCGAAAGACAGTGCTCTCCGACTGGCTCGAGGCCCTCCAAGACCGATCGTCCTCCCGATAAAGTTCTTCGGAAGACGAGCGATGGTGGAGGATGATGCCGGAGACGTCGGCAATGAGGACCAAGGCGAAGACGGTATCGCACTCTCTTCACCATTATTCAACATGTTGTTTTTGCTCTGTCAATAAAATGTATGAATATAAAATAAAATAAAATAAAATACAATAGTAGTAGACAACTGCAACTGCTGATACTACTACTGCTTCTAATACTAATTTTGTTCATAACATTTTATGCAAATAGTCTCTATTCAGATCTACACTTATATAAAAAAAAAAAATTCAGCTCCCGCTTCGCGCTTGCATTATTCATTTTACGATACAATGTCACGGATTCCTCCTCCATTGCTATATCATGAGCTTAAGATATTCTTTTTTCAGATTGATATATCATAAAGTTCATACACCTCGCACTTCGCGCTCATTATTTGTTTGGTGAGAAATGTTCTGGAGATGTGCAAAATGCTCAGGAGTGACAAAATGTGTTGAAATGTCCCGTTTTCACATTTCAGCTCACGCTTCACACTCGCAATATTCATTGTGAGAGATACGTTTAATTTATGCAAATAGTTTTTTTTAAATCCTTTTAAGTTAATATATAGAAAATTTCAGCTCGCGCGAATTATTAGTGAAATACGCACTCTATCGATAAATTAAAAAATACAAATTTCTAATTTCTTCCGACGGGCCTGTCTGAATTCACTCTCTTTATAACTCATCAGTTGATTGCCCCAACCCCACTGCAATTGTCCATGCATCATTTTTTAATGCTTGTTTTTCCCCCTTCAAATTTTGCATAACCTATGAAATTATAAGTTTCATGCATCTTAATTTGGAGGGAAGCGATTAAACGTTGGAGAACCCTGTGATAACCCGCATACATTCGTAATTCCGAAGATTCGAATATCATGAATATTCCGAAGGTTCGTTATTCCAAAGGTTCGTATTTCCGAAGGTTCGTAAGTCCGAAAACGAAATAAGGTTCGTAATTCCGAAGGTTCGTTAGTCCGAAAACGACATGAGGTTCGTAATTCCGAAGGTTCGTTAGTCCGAAAACGTAATAATTAACGAACCTTATTTCGTTTTCGGATTAACGAACCTTCGGAACAACGAACTTTATTTCGTTTTCGGATTAACGAACCTTCGGAACAACGAACCTTCGGAATAACGCCACAAGTGTTCGGATTAACGAACCCTTTTAAGTTTTCGGATTAAAGAACATCGAGGTATAGGCAATTTACGTGTTTCGGAATTACGAACCTTCGGAATTACGAAGTGTAACCGTGATAAGCCACTAAATGCAAGCACAAACAATCACTATTTTCTTAAGACTATTTTACTGGTCACTATACTGGTCAGCTTTATTTCAGTACTTATGTGGTTTTTTTTGGTTTTCTTTTTGAACATGCAAATTCTCTCTTTAAAAATCAAAACAATATTTGCATAGTTTTCTGACAAACAAAAAAAAGAACAAAATGAATGAATTAACTAACACAGTTAATAAATAAATTTGGCATACAAAGAGATCAATACACTATGAATGAAGTAATCAATAAAGTGAATATTAAGAAATTAATGGTAACAACATGGAAAGGTGGCACTTTCCACAAGATACTGGACAGAATCGAAAAATTGTTTTGGTAAAGGCGTGGGGATTAACAAGAAGAAAATGCCCTCTTAATCTGCCACTTGTTACTGAAATACAATCTTGAGATGACTGATTAAACTTGTACAGGGATGTTTTACAATTTATACCCTGGCATTCATTTTCCAATTCATACATTTCCGAAAAGAGTTCCTTCGAAAAGAAAGATGGTTTTTTTTTCCCGCACAGATTGGCTATTCATTCTTATTCACTGCACTAGCAATTGAGACTGCATAACAAGAAATGCCAGTTTGTTATTTCGTTCGCGCAAGCCTAAACTTACAACTTTTGTCTTGCCATAAGCATGATAAGAATGCTGAACACCTGTCAGAAAGTATCTGCTGGCAGCAACTAAACAATCAGTGATTAACGCGGATCACTGTTACAAGCTACCAGAACCCTTGCATCCCATTGGGTTAGGGAAATGAAATGAAAATGGCTGTGTTTCATGAAACACGCATACAGCACAGACTCCCTGGTAATGACCAGTACAAAAATGCAGGTGGTTAAAATATTTCGCCGTCAAGCCATTCTTAAGGGGAAGATAACCAAAAGACCATTTTACCCTTCAAGTTTACCCACTTACAAAATAGTGCATGGATGACACCCTGTGGGCGGGGCTGGGATGATATCGCCCATGTATTTCTTTTTCGTGATTTAACAAACTAAATGAGGAAAAGAGGTTTTTATTGAAAATCTTCCGAATTATTTATTCATGTTTATCCAATGAAAAAAAGGGAAATAATGCATTAATGCAAATTTCATCAAGAAGTGATTAATAAAAAAATCAAAGAAGAGTGTATTGAAAAGCTTTCAAAATTACATGTTTTTAAGCTCCATCAAAGTCAACTGAATGAATAGAATGGAATATTATAGAACATACTGATTGTTTTTTTTTCAAAATTTGAGACAGAGATACTGAGATAAAATAAGATATAATGATACTGATGAAACACCAGTGTCGTTCTGTCCGGGGGTTGTTTTCTACCCCCCCCCCCCCTGAATTGTTATGAGAATTTTTATCCTCTTATGATTTTATTTGTCTAAATGAGCAAGTTTACCGCGGTTTCTGGTTATATAATGTTGCAGGCACATTTTCCCTACGGCAGTCGTACGGCGAGTCCAAAGCAGCCGATTTATTTTTTATTCAAACCACCTACATATAGTTGGTACAAAAAATGGTTAAAAACCACTGTCTTCGACATGCCGTACGGCTGCTCTAGGAGAAATGTAACTGCACCATGCATTACCGATAAATTCTTTCATTTTCAACGTCCGGGTCAATTGTCGCGCTGACAAAGTATTGTGTCACCTGGCAACCATTGGTTGTTCTATGGGGAGGACGGTCTGCCCCTAAAAATAAGAATAAAATTATGATCTTTTCGTGTGATAATTTTTTTAGAATGTTAGAGGAGGGCTCACAATTTTGTAGCCCCCCCCCCTCCCTCTTTTACGAAATCCAGTATCTGCCCCTGGTGACCAGTGAAAAATTGGAAGGTTGTTTGGCGATGGAATCTCCAGCATCTATTGTTGCTATGCCAGATGTGCACATTTCGTGTTGGCACCGCCAGCTTAACATTGGCCCGATTGCGAATACGTATCATCCGCGTTTTCACAGTTCATTTGCAGATCACAGCAAATAATAATTCGGATTTAGGGCTACAATTCCACTTTTATCAGTAGCATCCTACAGATTTATATATTTATTGTCATCAGAAAGGCAAGAATAGAGGTTAGTTCATTAATAGAATCATGTATTTTCATAGTGTTGCTAAGCATAAAGTGAAATTTTGATATCTTTTCCGTTACTTTTAACTGTTCATACAAAGTAGAGACGCATGTTTTTGTGCAAGGCATATAATAGAAGTCTATGGTCAGATACATTTTGCATTTGCATTGAAGGCAACTACAAAGAAAGATGGTGAAGCTTATTTCTTCAAGGTTGAAAATACGGTGATTTATCGACCTTTTAATTGAATTCCAAAGAAAGATATATACGTTTATTTCTTAAAAGTTGAATTCAAATTACTCTGAATAACCTACCTTTGCAATGAATCAGAATTAAAGATAATGCAGCTTATATTTCGATGGTTGAATTTGAAGTACATTTGTATGATTCATTACTGTAAGAAACGCTAAGTAATGCTGTTTGAGCCCGCGTCACTCTAACTTTCAAACAATTATTGTCAGCTATTATGGAAGAAATGTCTTTAAACAGCGGTTTTAAATTGAAGGAAGACTCATAATCCAACTTTAAGTACAAGGCCATTACTAGAGAGGGTTTAATCTCATTCATTATTCGATAGTTTTGGAACCGGGGGCTGGGGGCTTCACCCCCCATTTTTTTTTCATTACCATGTACAGTACAAAAACGTAAGAATTACCATCATTTTGTGATATTTTATATGGTCAACACCCCCCCCCCTTCAAATTCGATCCGCGGCCCCACAGTTACGACAAAAAAAATAATGGCATTTAATCAATCTTCTCAATACTAAACGCAAGATTAGTACTGCCCCCTAAAAAAAAATGTTGCAAATAGCCCAATTTTTAGGATGGCGTGACAAAGACCCTTATTTGAATGATATTTTTTGTATTTTTTTTATACAGAATTCCATAGATTTGTTTTATTGGGACGGGGCGGCACAAGAACCTGTAACCAATCATGTGCGGAGTAAGTTCGGCTGCATCGGACAGAAGCCATCAAACAGTACCGTAGAAAGGGGAAGGGGAGGCCGGCCTTGAAACAGCTGGAGGCGAGACTGCCGCAGACCGAGAACGCTGGAAGAATATAAAGTAAGTAATTACCATTATCACAGAAAATTACATTTCTTTCTGTTGATACCACCTTTATTTCCTTTTCGGAGTTTTTGACAGTTATGGTCTCAATCGAGTCTTTTGACATTTTTCAAAAAGTATCTTAAATCTCGAAAATAAACTTTGTTGAATGAATCATTTTCACATGCATTGGCTTGTAACAATGTAAGAAAGCTTACCGAATAGAAGATTCAGCAAAAATCTGAAAGCGAAAGCGTTTGGGGTTTCAAATTATTTAAGGTCTTAAAAGTAGAGAGAACGAGAGTACATACGAATGTGCTAAATCCTAACTTGAATGCATGATGTGCTTATACTTTGTTATAGTATTACTATATTACAGTAAAATAGGAAGAAAATCATCTTCAGGTACTTTTCAATGAAAGAATTCATTCTGCAGTTAATCCTGGATTACACACCTCTCTCATCCTCTCTCGTTCCATCTCTTTTTCCCTCTCTCGCCTCGTTCAACATCGTGGGCAGAAATTATTAAATAGCTGTCAGTTACTCTAAAAAACGAACAAGAGATATTCTCAAAATGGACATCATTTTGAATTCTATCAGATTATATTGCAAATTTAACGCATAAAAGTGAATTTCTCGATCCGTTATTTTGACTGTCAATCAATAGCGCGTCTGGCATGTGCCGACTGTCATATCACGTCACGCAGCCAGATATCATGAATCTCTTAAAGTTCAAGTCTACCCCAGGTTTTTTTTATTTGAATAAATATAGAAATATCAAACTTGCATACCGCTGAAAATTTCATCAACATCGGGTGTAAAAAAAAAGTTATACTATTTTATTTTAAAGTTTCGCTTATTTTTCACAAAACTGTGAATGACATGCATAATCCAGTCAATGTCCCTCACTTTTTCGTTCTTTTTATTGTATGAATTATACAATATTTCATTTTTCTTTACAGATTTGTCAATAAAGACCAACTTGACTATAAAACCATATGCTAATTCCTCATGTTCAGGGAGGAATTGACAATAAAAAGGAGGAAATAAGAATATTAATTTAGTAGCAAAGCAAACACATTTAAAATTGACACATTGTTTCACACCGAGTTTTCTACATTCTACATGACTAGATAATGCTATGGGCTGGCTGATGTCAACTCAACTATCTTTTCGTTCCTTTCATGAAGTTATCCTTTCATGACGTTATAGTTGTTTAGTTTGTTCCTCGTCGGGAGACATGTTTTACACAAAATATGAAAATATCGAATTACGATTGATGCACATGAAAAAAAGTCTGAATATGACATCAGCCCAAATATTGCATATATATAGGCATGCAATCAAGTTTTTTTTCACAAAATATTTCTAAACTGAAAAATTCAATAACTTTCTTTCTTTTTTTTTTTACTTTCCATCATCAGATACAATCCTTGGTAGCTGCACAAGTGCATATCAGTTATCGGCGCCAACTGAATATTGGACACAAATTTATGCGTCATATTGCCATCACGTGACTCAGCGCTCGAATCATTTTTTTTCCGAGAAGAGGCAGCGCGGTCCAACCGGAACCGACGCTCGTCAGACGGGAATTTATGGTGGTGGTGATTTTCTACCTGATTGCTAAGAAAGCATGAATGCTTGTAAGCAAGCAACCAGAGGACCGACGGCTTAAATTCCCCTTCGAAGGACCACTGAGGATTAATGCCATACCAAAGGGCACTAGCGCACCAAGTGGGAATCGAACCAGGGTCACCGGAATACGAATCCCCCGCTCTACCGACTGAGCTATCGCGCCTCCAAGACGGGAATTTAAACTTTAGAAAACATTTTTTACGGCAGTTGGAGGACTTTCATAGTTTGGAATATTGACTAGAAGAACTTGAGTTACAAGGAGCAGTTTGAACAAAGTTTTCCTTGGACAGAAACTTTAAATTTTCTGTGTGGATTAGACACCACTTGAACGGTAGAGCTTCGCCGAGTCTATCAGGACCTCTCTGTGGAGTTTGTGATGGGTCTATGGACGGTTGTTCTGCCCTTGATATTTGATTTGAACCTGATAATTTTGTGAAAATCAGCGGACAGGGAAATGTTTTGAACTTTGTGGAGCTATGGAGGAAGATTTTCTCTCTTGATATTGGATGAAAATAAGTTTTAAAGCCAGAATTTGTGATGCTGCAATCCAGGATGCATGACACCACCATCAGAGAAAGATCAGATCATGGAGGAACATGATGAGACTAAACAAATTTTGCTGTATGAGTGAGTCCTTTTACCCGTAGAACAATACGGCAATAACATGATGATATTTATGAAACTTTGAACTTCATGGAAATTGGTTAGGTGTATGTTTTAGTGTCAGGACTTGTAGCGTAAGTTAGTTTAGCCCCCCCCCCCCTCCTCGTAGGCGTAGAATAAGTGCCTGACCGAAACGTATTCTTTTGCCGTTTCCATAAAGTTTATCGTTCAATATCAAGAAGATTGCTGTGTTGTCACCTACGGGTAATCAAATTAATTTTCATAATTTCTATTGAATGTATGCCGAAAGCTTTACAACTTTTTTAAGACAAAAAGGTGGTAAGGCTTTTATCCAGACAATTCTCGTTGAATTGTACCTTACGATTTTGTGTGTTTCTATAAACAGGGGCGGTGCCAAATAGAGGGGAAAAGGGTTTCATTCAGTATGATTTTTAAGTAATGAAAAAAAAAAGAGAAAAAATGATTAATGGAAAAGAATTCAGAGATAATTTGAGGTCATCAAATTGTATAAGACCCTTATCATTCAATCGAGAGAAAGGATGACGTCACCATTCCGTTCTCTTACCCCTTATGATAATACAATGGCACTGCCCCTGAATGGAAATATTTTACCACGCCAAGATTTTGGCTGGTGAAATTCGTGTAAAAACGATATTCGATTATTCGATCGTTAATCGATTCCGCGTCTGAAAGTCGTAGAAATCACTTTCTTTTCGTTTGGAATTATTCGTTTCGTACGTCTACTTTACAAGGTGAGATTTATTACATTTACTTTATCATTTTTATTTTTTATATTTCATTTTGCTATATCGATTATGATATCCGTTTCGTAGGTGTACAAGGTGAGGTCTGTTACATTGATTTTGTCTGTAGTTTTGTATATTTCATTTCGGTATGTCGATTTTATTCGTTCATTTCATTGCTATATATTTCTAATCGAATGGTCATTGTGCGGTTCATTGCTCAGTCCAAAAAAGAGTTCTAGGCCCATGTAGAATAGACATAAAGCTTTCGAGATTGACAACAGTCAATGTTCACATTCAAAATATAGCAGGGATAACTTAACGACTATAGCTTATAATTCCACTTCATAAATGCAGATATAGGTGCTAAGATTGTAATTGTCTAAATTGTTGTTTGGCAGTTTGAAATTATAACAACAGTCCCATTCACGTAATATAACAACAGATCTAGACATTGTTAAGATGATTGGTACTTAAATTGGAATTTGATACACTTTAGGCCGTCATGTTTATCTAAAAAGAAAAATGAATATGTAATTATGACTACCTGGCAGAAAGCAAAGTCGAAATTTCTTTCTGTTAAGACCTAGCTGAAACAGGAGCAGAAATAAAAAAAAGTTTAATGGTAATGATTGTGATAGTGATAATGATTATAAGAAAAAAAGACAATGATATTTACTTAATATTCTAGATCTATTGATTAATCAGACATTGAGACCCAAGCTACATATCATGTTTTGTGTTTTGGCTAGTGCAAGACTTGTGTATTCAGATTTAAAGAAACTCTTATAGCCATGTTATTTCATTATAATATGGAATTTTCATTTATATTCTAGCTATACATACTTGATAGAAACCGATATAAGAAGCATGCAAGTTATTTCTTAACACATATATTTATGTTTTGTAGATCTAGTGCGTAATTTACGTTCAAATTTATTTTCTGTGAAAGCCTAGGGCTAACAGAAGTAGAATTAGCAAACAAGTTTATGGTGATTACGATTATGATAGTGACTAAGACATTTTATTTCACATTCTCGATTTAGTGCTTAATTTATGAATTATTAAAAGAATCAGAACCAAGCTATTTCATAAATTACATGTCTTTTTTTGTTTTTCCATTAAAAATTTAGTGCATGATATGTATTCAAATTTATGAAAACTGTTATCAACAAGCCATTTCTTTTTTATTAACATTGAATTTTGTTTTATGTTCTAGATATTTAAGCATACTTTATTTATTACAGTTCACAGAAAACTAGGAGCCATTGTCATAACCAAGCTATTTCATTAGCTTGAAATTTTGTCTAGTGCATTTAGAAACTTATTAGAACCAAGATTTTTCATTAACACGGATTTTTGTTTTATATTAAAGTGCATAATTCAAATATTCAAATTCTTAGAAACGGTAATGACAACCAAGCATTAACATGGATTTTTGTGTTTATGTTTCAGATATGGAATGCCCAAAATATCTACAGGAAGCAAGTCTAGTTCACACCTAAGTACAATCGTATACTGCTATAGGTAATTACCATGACCACTGCTACACTCGTTAGTTTTTGCATGAATATGGGTCCAGATTCAACAACCAAATCATTCATGGCTTTTGTCAGCCTGATGATCGCGCAAACAGATACATGAACGAAGTTCATAATCTAAATGAAGTTATGAATTCTCTTGTTAAGATACATGTATAACATATTCATGACAAGAAGCTGGCTGCATTTTCTGTTTTGTCACCTGTTAAAAAGTCGTTTATTTTTAACATGACAGGGAAACTAGATCGACTGTAAGTTGCGAAGAGGGGAGGGGGAATACCCCCATACAGTATGTGGTTGCACCTTTCCACTCTTTTGACGTTTTGCGTTCCTAAAAATACGCTTATAGTGTAAATTCCTATTTTTTTGTAAAGTTTTCGTCTGTTGCTCTCGTTAATTTGTTGAGTCTTACGATGGGTTTTAAATTGTCACCACGCTGCATCGATCGTCTCGTTCGTTTGAATTATTGCGGTAAGTTTTATCGTATTAGCAATTTTTTTTTCATTTTCTTTAACAAACATTAATCGATGATATCTGTCTGTATTATCTTTTCATTCATGATTAAAAGTTTCGTATGTTATAATAGCACTCCCCTCACGTAATGCTAATAGATCTAGTCATAATTTCCACGGTTAATGAAACAAGGATTATAGATATCTGAAAAGTACCACATGCGTGTACAAAAGGGGGGGGGTTACCTGGTAGAATCATATATACGCCTAAATTGCTATTGCCCAAATTTCTATTTGAAGGCCAAGCTGAAATATAAATTTATGGAAATTAAAAAAAAAATGTTTAAAGTGATGACGATAGTGATAATAATTATCCTTGTCAAATCAGAGATACAACGAATTTTGTTTCATATTCTAGATCTACTTCTTAAATTATGGATTCATATTTACAATAACCATTATCAAAAACCAGGCTATTCTATTAACATAATTAACATAGATTTCTGTTTCGCATTCTAGATTTAGTGCTTGTTTTTGTAATTCCATTTAATTTATAAGAACCGTTATTAGAATCAAACATATTTCATTAACATGAAATTTTGCTTTATATTGCAGATCTAACCCATATTTTATTTCATTATTCAAATTTATAGATAAAATTTTCGTAGCCAATCTTTTTATTAAAATGAATTTTTGTGTATATTTTTCAGGTACGGAATAGGCCTACCCCGAATGAAAATCGAGCACTTCCAAGAAGGCAAGTCTACCTCTCACCTATTTACATAAACAGCAGTAAACAATATTATTGCAAATATAGAACATTATTAGACTTAATTAAGGTTTTAAGAATATCGGCCTTCAAGTATACTAAAATCAATCATGACTTCTGTCTTGTCGACCTGATCATACTGCAAAAACATGAACAAAATTCCACACGAGTGATTAACCTGTAGAACAATACCAGTACTATTTCATGATCTCGATGAAACGAAGAATTCTCTAAAGCTGGCTTGTGACGCCAAGTTTACTGTCGGGCTATCAAGGCTATCAACTCACGCACTTCTCAAATAGGCGTCTCACAGTTTAAGCCTGTATGAAACCGGATCGTTTGATATTTATTATATTATATCCATTTGCTGCATTGTCACCTGAAAGTTAATAACTTTTTATGTGACTGGGAAAGTTCGATTGTTCCAGAAAGTCGAGGGTGGCGCTTGATGTAGAATCGTTGGGCGTTTTGTCTCCCAATTGTTAGAATTTCGGTGAGCAAAAACCAAACAAAAAAACATTACCAAAAACGAACAAAAGCAAACGAAAATCGTTAGTACAATTCGTCCGTCCATTCGTTCATCCGTTCGTTGGGTCTTTCGTATGATCATTCGTTTTTTTCGTTTTTAATCATGCTCAACATGGATGCGTCAATCGTCTCGTTCGTTTGCGTTATTACGGTAAGTGTAATCTAATGAGCACACTTTGACAAATTCTTCGTAGATATCAATCACTGATATTAGCCTTATCTTATTCATTACTCACATTGCTGTTGTTCAAATTTAGAAATTTAGGTCTGACATTTCACATAGAACAAGCCATTGCACGTCATGCAGTGATGGAGACTTAAGTATATTAACGTGAATCGAACGGTTTGGGACAAAGTAGGCTAACGTTTATAGTGATCATAAACAAACGAGCATTACCGTTTGATTAGATTTTTCCCCGATCTAAGTCACAAAAATAGAAATAGAAATAAAAACTACAAAGCAGGACGATAATTATCTGACAGCATTTTGCAAAGTTGATTTTATATTTTAGATCTATAGTGCATGAGTTATGCAATTGAAATTATATTGTAATTAAGTAAAATTAATTAATCAACTAATCATTTGACCAAAATCTTTATCACCAGTTTCTTGTTTACGTCGTACAGGTCTGAAAAGAGAATGCTTCTTCACACATTTTGGCGAGAAGCTTCGGCTGCAACAATGTCGACTTATCTTCACGCAGTTTGACGAAAAGCTTCGGCTGCAACCATGTCGACATATCTTCACTCAGTTTTGACTGCAACCATGTCGACATACATGTATCTTCACATAGTTTTGAGAGAGCTTCAGCTGCACCCATGTACACTCTGAAAATAATCATGAAAGGGAACCAAGCTCTGCGGAAGACCATCACTTGCAAATTGACTTTGACGTAATGCCACAGCAA
The DNA here is from genome assembly GCF_018143015.1 of Lytechinus variegatus. Taxonomy (NCBI): domain Eukaryota; kingdom Metazoa; phylum Echinodermata; class Echinoidea; order Temnopleuroida; family Toxopneustidae; genus Lytechinus; species Lytechinus variegatus. The sequence continues at coordinate 26,758,385 of NC_054740.1, forward strand.
AGCTTGCAGGCCTACAAATGGACATTGTATGAAATCATTTAAAGAGAAAGGAAATTAGTAATTTACATCTTTTGGTAGTGTATGGTTGACTATACGATATGTTGATTATTTGGTTTAATGAATGGTAAACATGGTAAAAAATGGGTGTAACTATTTGAGTGGTAATTTTAGATCCTAAGGGGGTCTAGCTATTTGAGGTGGATTCTCTTTGACAGATTAGCGATTCAACACGTCGCCTTTTCATCATACATCAACAAGTCTTCTTTCATACATGTCGCCCTGTTATCATAGAGAGCAACATGTCGCCCTTTCATCACACAGCAACAAGACGACTCTCATATAGTTCCAGTATTACAACGTGCCACCCTTTATTTATAAACATGTCTCCCTATTATCACACAGCAACAAGTCTCTCATATCGCCTTTTATCATAGAGCAACAAGACGCCTTTTATACAACTAGTCGCCCTTTAATCAGGTAGCAGCAAGAAGAATTCCTACAACATATCGCCCTTTCATCATAATCTAGCAGCAAGATGCCTCTCATACAACTAGTCGCCTTTTCATCAGGTAGCGCAAGAAGAATTCCTTACAACATATCGCCCATTCATCGTATAGCAAGGAGTCTTCTTTCATAAAACATGCCGCCCTTTCATGAAAAAAGTAGTAACCCTTTCACGCAACATATTTCCCATCATAGATGAATAAGTCGGCTTCCTATACAACAGGTCGCCCTTTCATCATACAGCAAGAAGTTGGTTTTCATACAATATCACCATTTTATCATACAGCAACAAGTCGCCCTCTCATCATACAGCAACGAGACGCCTCGCATACAAATAGTCGCCCTTTCATCAGCAACATGTAGCATTCTCGACAACATTTCGCCCTCATCATACAGTAACAAGTCGCTTTCCATCATGTCCATACATGTTGCCCTCTGATCATGCAACATGTCGCCCTTTCATCATACAGCAAAAAGTTGCCTTTCATAAAACATGTCGCCCTTTCATCATCGCAACAAGACACCTTTCAACACCAGCCGCCCTTTCATCATTCTGCAAAAAGAATGACAATTCGCCTTTAGTACAACTGTCGCCATGTCATCCAGCATCAAATCGCCTTTCATACAACTAGTCACCCTTTCATTATTATTTTATAGCAAGGACTCCCCTTTCCTAAAACTAGTCACCCTTTCATGATAAAACAAGTTATCTTTCACGCAACATGTTTATCTTTCATCATAGATGAACAAGTCGGCTTCCTATACAACAGGTCAGCCTGTCATCATAGATCAACCTGTCATCTTTCATATAATATGTCACCTTCATCATATAGCCACATATTGTATTTCATAAAACATGTCAACCTTTCACCAAACAGCAACAAGTCGCCCTCTCATCATATAACAACACCTTGTCTTTCGTGCAACATGTCGCCCTTTCATCATATAGCAACAGGTTGTCTTTCATACAACATGTCACCCTTTCATCACACTTTCAAAGGTAAGTAAGTGTTTAAATGATATGACATGTCTACATGCCAATCAGGTGAACCTTTTCAGAGCATGATTTCAGTGATATGACATCTCGTTTTTACATTAATATAATACATAAGGAGTCATACAACTCCATAATAAACTTAGTCGATTCAATGATCTCCCTTGACAAATCATTAGAAATATTTTTTATTAAAATATAAAATTTCCCGTGACTCTGGGATGAATCCAGAAATATTGAATTTTAAATAGAGCGTCTAGATATTCTCATTAACATATTCATATTTCAGTGTATTCCATGATTTTGAATGGAAAATCCGAAGTGGGGTCCAAATGACTAGAATTTGATATTTATCTAGCAGATTCTTTATTTTAAGTCTGCTTAACAGTGTCATTTCTTTTAAATTCATGATAGCTCTGGAGGCATTACCATCGCTGTAAGACATCGATGCACAAAAACACTGCCAGAATGATTTCAAGACCTGAATCGTTTTATTTTTCAGGATGGATGCATTCAAGCATAATGCCGATGAACCTACAGGATATCATTCTGTTACCATCATAATATCTTGTATGATATCAATGACTTTATTTTTGTCCAGAATAGACACTTCAGATTTTATTGGCGGTATTCCAGTGTGCCTTGCTATTTACATAATTTTATGCACTTATTCCTCTTTTATTCTAAAATTCAGAGTGGCGATTACAAAGACAGAAAGTCCCATTTTAAACGTAGGCCTATATACGCTCTTGTTGACTGGAATTTAGTTCATTTTCTGTTCATGTACTTTTGTATCTTTTTAGGCTGGACCAGTTGCTGTGTTTACCTTTTTTCATATCACCCATGTAGCAACTTTATTTATTTGGCGATTTTCCAGCGAACCTGCTAACATATGTTTCTTTTTCTCATCTTTCATTCTGATAGATAAAATCAGCACAGATGGTACAAAGTATTTGTCAAATGCATGTACCTAGACGATATTTCAATTATTTGTAACTATATTAACCTCCCTTTTTCGACAGGTTTCGGTCTAATGGCTCTTCTTCTTTACCAAGGTGAACCACTTCAGCTGATATTGGCGGCTTTTCATTGGCCCTGTTAACATTGGTGATTCTTCTTTTTCTTAGGCTAAAAATTCCGTGTGGTTATTGGCGTCTTCAATAGACCTTGCTGATGTGTTTTGTTTACCCTTCTTCCCAGTGTGCCAATATGATGCGAATGTATTAATAGGCCTATGTTTTCAGATGTCCTCATCAAAAGCAGAGCGGCAGAATAGGAGGGACATTTTAGTCATTGCAGTCATACTTCTCCATTTACCTTTTAAATTGCATTTTATGTACTGTACATGTATCTTTATCAAAACAGTTCTCTTTACAGGCTTGATAACTTACTTTTATCGTAACCTTAGAAATTATCTGTTATGTACCTAGGTCCTATGATAACCAATTTAGTCTTTATAGGCGGTGTTTCAGCCTGCCTTGCTAACATGATATGCATTTATTTCCCTTATTTCATCCTCAAAAGCAGAGCAGCGGATCCAAATAAAGAAATATATCTTATAACTATACTTGTTGTACTATTTGATTGCTATATAACATACACTAAAAGTGTATGTATATGAGGACCCCTCGGTAGACCAGCAGCACCATGATTGATGCTGCTGAGGAGGGCCATCCTCCCGTTTTCTATTTACCAATCCATATGTATAATTTTATATGTATTATCTGTTTTTAACGGGAATACATTCAATTCACTTGCATAATCACTTATTTGCTCCGTAACATTTTTTTTTCACGCTAGGTGTGTTTTTAAGCACAATTTTCTTAATGATTCATATTAACCTAGAGTAACCATTCCGACTTTAATTGACGGTCTTCCAATGAACCTGTACATTTTCTAAGCTTATTTTTAATGTAATTTAATTTTCAATAATGTAGATTTACTTGCCATTCATTAACCGTGATCATTCTTTTCTTCAGATTTGAAGCGTTGTAAACATATTATTGATTATTTACCCAGGTTAGCCACTTCAGCTTTTGTTGACGGTCGTTCAACAAGCCCAGTATGATATAACATTTATGTTCCCCTTGATAGCATTTTTTATGTACCTCAGGTAGCCAGTTCAGCTATTATATTTGTACTCTGTCAGGACTGTTGTGTGTGTGTTTTTTTTACTCTGGCCCCTATACTACACAATCGACCTCTACGCCCTAAATATAAACAACCCCTCGAATAAGGGCGTGAAAAATAGTGAATATCGCGATCAATGGGGTTTGGTACATGGTGGAGAATGAAGAGAGGGGGAGAGAAATGAACTACCAACGGATAGAATCTAGACTAGCCAGTTCAGCTATTATATTTGTAATCTGTCAGCTGTATTGCTAACACACTGGGATAGGTTTTCGTCATTAATTTCATTAGTATTCATATTTATCCATGCTGTATGTTTTATTGGTTGTCTTGTAATGTCTGAATGTTGATTAATGTTATTTCCTATCCTGCATTCTTACAGGGAGAGCGGGTCATTCAAGGTAGAGCTCCTGCTTAAAAGATAATTTTTCAATTATGTATAGATTCCCACTATGTATAATCCAGACCATTCATGACATCCTCTTCTCACTTCGACTTATTTGGGTTTTTGTTGTTTGTTTGTTTTCTTGCAGTATTTCAGCATGAGAGCACAATCAGCTGATTATTTGATTAAATATTGTAATAATTATTTTTTTTTTAATCTCTATGCACTCTACCACTCTATATTCGCCTGCGGCATGCGCCTTGCCTGTCGAGTTTTCGTCATGACTTTTGACGGTTGCCTTCGCCCTGCCTTTCCGAACTCCGTCGCTTTTGCCGGCTGGATTCGCCCTCCGTGTCCCTTCTCCGCCAATTACCGTCTTATACCTTCTTGCTTTGCCTTTGCACCCCCCCCCCCCCCCTTGGTAAAGTAGACTGCGTCAACCAAAGCTGCCATCGTTACTTCGCATGCTCCGGCTTCATTGGATCTATATTTAATCTGTGATAGGCCTATCTATGTCCATTTGTGCATGTCTGTACATATTTATGTATGTTTGTAAATCTGTATGTCTATATGTGCATATTTATGTTTATATGTGCATACTTATGTCTATATGTGTACATTTATATCATTTGGGCATATTTATGTCTGTGCATGTTTATCTATGTTTGTAAATTAACATTAATAGTATGTCTATTTGTGCATATTTTCATCTCAGTGCATAGCTATGTATGTTTACATGTTTTATTTATCTTCTATTCATCTTTCATTCATTAGGGGTTAAATAATAACCATATTTTACATTACGTAATAATTTTGTTATTTATTTCGATTTAGCATCACCTTTCTGTTATACTAACCCGGGGTCAAGCTACTACATTCACGAGGTGACTCTGTTACGTGCAAGGGTGTTACTAGTAAAATGGACGCAAGGGGCATTAACAATAATGCAGATCTGGTAATGCCCTTGTATTCAAGCAGCTGTGGATGTGACTGACTTATGTATATTTATTTCTCATATGGTGTTTCTTATGACAGTAATTATTTCAAATGTGTTTTAAATATAATCTACAGATCTGTAAGATAGCAGTTTCAATTTTAAAGAAATAATTTCCTTCTCCTTATAGAATGATGAAAGAGCTCTCTAAAAATTAGACACATTGGCCCGTATTCTGAAGTCGAGCTTAACTTAAACTCAGGTTTAAAGTTGTAGTTTAAGTAAGGGAAGTATCAACATTTTTATTAAGTTGTGTGTTTCTTGTGTTTACTGTGCTGTTTCCCTGATTCATCGATGGTGAAGACATCTATTTATACTTCCTACACAATAATGAATGATTTGAGAGCCGAATGAGCATGAGCTGAAGTTTGATATCTCTACTGTTTGTGATGATGTAACAATTGGCTGCCCATGCTTAAACCACAACTTTAAACCTGGGTTTAAGTTGAACCCGACTTAGAATACGGGCCAGGAAATCTGTCTGTTTAAACTTTTGTTGTTCTCCCACAACGAAACAAGGCGTAGTGACGATACAAAGACTGAAGCTTTCGGTCTTAGGTTGTTTTATAATCGAAATCATTTTTTCTCTTTTTCCTTTTTTTCTGAGATGTAAACAGGTTAAATGAAAATCCTTTAAAATTTTGAAGCATAAGGTCATCCACTGACAAATGAATGGGTTCATTAAAAAATAAATAGATAAGTCCCGTCATTTGCTGAAAGGGAAAATTTACCCCTAAAGAAAAGTTTGTTTAAAAATACCAGAAAGTAATAAAAAGTATAATGGGGAATGATTTAGGAAAGTCCATAAGAAAGAAGGTTATTGAAATTTGAAATGTTCATTTGGGACGTCATTCTACGAGCAACTTCCCCATTATAATGCGTGAATTTCATTTTTTTTTTATAGTTCATCTTGACTTAAGAACATCCTTCAGGAGCTGGTGTGCAAAGACGGATATTTTGATATACTGAAAGCGCACAAATATTTTTAATTTTTACATTTTTTTACTGCACAATGTATGGGGGAGCTGCACGCATCTTACGTCACAAAACTCAGAATTCAGATTTTTATTACATTTTGTTTTATCTTTGATTTTCCTCACACCTTTACCAATATTGTTATTATCTCTGCTATTTTAGATATATACAATATACTTTGATCTTCTCGACAGGAATGCATTTGACAACATTAGGACGTGTATCGTCTGAAATTATTGCATATGGGCAGAGTGAACATTCTAGATTTGTTGCATTATATACATAAGCAAAAAGCATAACCAAGTATTGTCTACACTGTAATAACTGGTGGGTGTTTCATGCAGCTGTTCGTAAGATACAAATGACTTTATACATACGACTGGTGATCCTTTCTTGTGCTATGTGATATCCATATGCAATTGATTTATGACCTAAGAAAATGTTCCATTCGTGCGTTAAGTCATGCGTAACTTTACGAACAGCTGCATCTTGGGTGTTAAAACTGACATTGCTGTCTCTAGGACCTTACCCTGAGGCGTTAAAATATCACTCTAGAGATTGAACATAACACCAAAGTGTGTAAATGTAACAACCAAAGGAGTTGTAATAGCAGGTATATGTGTTAAACTAACACTCAATTTAACACCTGTGTAAAATAACTGTTGTGGTCCTCTGTGTACACCGGTTAACACCACATTTTTTTGTGGTGTAATGTGTCAACATTTTTGAATGGGCCAGATATGATGTTTGGGGAAAAATTCCTTTAAAGGGGAAGTTCACCCTGAAGAAAAGTTTGTTGTAAAAATAGCAGAAAAAGTAATAAAAAATATTGGTGAAGGTTTGAGGAAAATCCGTCAATGATTAAGAAAGTTATTAGAATTCAAAGTTTTGAATTTGTGACGTCATATGCGAGCAGCATTCTTACAAAGCGAATGGTAAAAAAATATATGAAATGTCATTTTCTCAGAAAATTGAAAATGGTTTCTACTGTGCCTTTTGTATATCAATAGACAAATCATTCCACACCCGATCATAAATAGAAAACAAAATAAAGTTATCAGGAACCGTACAAAATTTGAAATTCATTGATTTTTTACCATTCGCTATGTAGGAATGCTGCTCGCATATGACGTCACAAATCCAAAACTTTGAATTCTAATAACTTTCTTAATCTTTAACGGATTTTCCTCAAACCTTCACCAATATTTTTTATTTTTTCTGCTATTTTTACAACAAACTTTTCTTCAGGGTGAACTTCCCCTTTAAGAAAATGACCTCTATAATAGGTAGTACACACATTTACATTTCTCATGGATTTTGATCAGAAAACAATTCATATATTCGCCTTATTTGTCTTTTTTCTTTTAGTCTTCCTTTTTATTGCGTCTCTTGGGTGCCCATGCCCCCGAGCCCCCCCCCCCCATCATCACCACTCCATGAAAAGAGTCGGTTTTGAATTGTGTACCGAGAAACATAATTGTCCCCCTTCATCCATCTATTAGTAATTACGTCTTAATACGTCTTAGGCATTTGTCCCAGCCTTTTCATATCACATCTCGTAAGACATGTAAGAGGCATTAAAAAGCAATCCAGTGCATTATTATGGTCAGTCTAAAAAGTTGTTTTGGCAACAGTTCTTTGACTATTAAGTTTGTTTGCTGACAAAGATTTTCGTGGAGAATGATTTACTTTAAAATTATTATTCATTAGTATGCAATCTTCATGATTCGTAAACCAAACTTTGAACAGAAATATTAATCAAAGGGCGTCGTATGCTACCGTGACTATTTTATGGACATACTCATGATAACTGACAAACCTGACGATGTTCTAATTTTTATTTCCTACTTCATTTTCAGAAATTGCTATTAGAGCAGTTTGGTAACTAAATTTACTTGTGCTCCGCAAGAATAAATCATTCATTTTCATTATTATTTGATATCATTGTCTATTGTTATAAGTTATTGATCTTTGATTGGGATAAAATGACTAGTTAAATAACTATGAAATAAATTAATCATGTAAATTCATATCTTTTGCATTCATTTGAATCGTTGTAGTTCCTCAAAGCTTTGATGTATTCATATACAAAACCGTTTCCAACTTGGAATTCAAACGTCATTTCAGGGGAGAATTTGGTTGTTGTTGTTTAGTCATTACTTCATTAAGGTTCAAGACATTGATAAAATAGCAAACAAATACATAAAGAGATCATTGGCCTGTATTGGCCGGAGTTTTTATGGCAAATGCTTTATGCAAGAGGCCCCAGATTTTTTCGATTAAATAAACGATGAATAATTAGGCCTACATGGGTTATAGAACAATACAGACAAATACATATTTCATGGAATGTTATAAATGCTGGAGATTATTAAATTAAAGCTTTTGATTTCCAAAAATACCTGATTGATATATATTGATTGATTGATTAAATTTATTTCCGTTAAAAAAATAAAATAATGCATGTGAAATTGACAAATGCAAACGGATGACCCTATTCACTGAAAGTTTCTAATCAGGTGAGTAACGTAATTATGGGATAAAAAGCTGAATTTGTCATTATACATGTATAGCATTCGAACACTCTAAAAATTCGAATGTTAACTCAACATTTGAAAGGTTGGAGGAGTGACATCCTTTTCCAAGTGTTACATCCAACCTTGTATAAAGCTGAATCCAACATTTTAAGTGTTGGGTATTTAAAGTGGTAAATGCAACATTTAGAAAATGTTGTCACTCCTCCAACCTTTCAAATGTAACATTTCTCTTTTTTATAGTGAATATATTCAGACAATATTGTTTATGGCACACACACAAGCTTGTGATATCGATAAAGAGATAAAGGAATACTTTGTATAACAATACGAACTTAAACTCAGATAGGACGAAACGGACACAGCACCCCTTTGAACAAAAAAAATAATAATTTTAACGATATTTGACACTAAAATATGAACAAAACACTTACCAACTGGAGATGATAGAAGTACTGAGTTGTAAACGGCTTTTATATTTTCCGTAATAATCGTGCAATATTAGAGCATCTTCCTTTGCGGACATACATGAATCTCCATAACTTAGTCATTATTTTTGTCTGTATATTCCAAAGTTATCCACATCATTGTTTATCTTGGACTCTACCCCTTCTGGCCATGATGGTAGTAACTTTTGAGTCCGTCATGTCCGTCAATATCGATCTATGCGTTTGATTTGAAAATACATGGTTACAGATTCGCAGACGAGTTAATTTCTCTCAAACAAAATGAGACGATATTTCAGCTCACTTAACAAAGCCAGATCCTGCACCCTCCACTGGACAGGTCTTGTGACCCGACAAGAAGAAGAAGAAGCTCACTAGGATGGCATGCACACAATTATATGCAGAAATCCAGGAAAATTCTAATTATCTTGAGACTTATCTCAGTGTGGTCATCGTTTATGGTTTAGATAAACCATTAACTTTGCCAAATTGTATAGAAACCACCGATTCGTCTTAGATAGGTCATCGTGAAAAGCTCGTCTAGAATGTGTGGTGTCGAGATCTGTGCGTCTTTAACCATGTTAATGACAGAAAGGTCTTATAACCAAAGTGCAACGAAGGAGAAAATAGCTTATAAAATCCGCACGATTGATGCTCCACAAACGTCGTTTTGTTCGGAAGTAGATTTAACACGTCTCGAAGTATATGCTTTTCGGGGAGTTGTGTTCTGCCTCCAAAGTAATATTTACGTTGTGTACGATTATATTTGTCTGAATACAGACTTCGCTGATAGGAAAAAAAAGAAAAAAAAACGAGAAAATAGACGTTGGAAATACTTCTCTCGTCTTCTTCCTTATTTCAATTTGAGAACAAAGTTAAATTTTGGCTGAAACAAGATTACACACAATCCCCTGATCCGCGAAACGGCTCAAAAGAATATGAAATTTCTTTGACAAGTATAATTGACTTGATGTCAATGTTTTATATGATAGGTTATTCTAAGTCCCCGGGGGGGGCACTTACATTGACGAGTGGATACCATGCGCGACCAAAAAACACGTAAAAAGGATGTCCTTTTCACGATAGGGCACGTTACGTACGTAACGTGAAAAGGGTGTCAAAAACACAAAAATTATGAAAAAAGGGTATCTATTTCGCCAGGAAAATTACGTGTTTAGGGTCGAATTTGCGGGGATGATAAAACAAAATTAAAATGTTTTATAAAGGATGTCCTTTTTGCCCCAACACTACGTATTTAGAGTCCTATTTGCGCGAGGTGTAGAAGGTGGGGTCGTACTAAACCAAATAAGGTAATTCAAGCCGACAACCAAAGGACCCGTAGCAATAAAACATTCCTGTACTTGTTTAGGGGTTCATTTTAGGGAATATTTGCCAAGAGTATCGTTTTGTTTCCAATACTTGTTAAGGGTAGGGTTTCACACGCCAATACTTGTTAAGGGGTGCATTTTCAGAATATGGAAATTACGTGTTTAGGGTGCTTTTCGAGACCCCATGGTCGCGCATGGTATCCACTCGTGAATGGAAGTGCCCCCCCCCCCCCCGGGTCTAAGTCTTACACTTTTCAAATGACACAAACTTGCCAATATAAGCAGTGTATATTATAAACCTCGTATTCCAGTTGAAAATAATATCCTTAAAATCATGATTTTTTTTAGACATGTCTGCAAAAAGACTCGTACAAACGACGTCAACTATTTACTCTACACTTATGCCAGAAATTTAGTTGTGAGCAAACATACCCCTTTCGGGGCCATTATGTCATTCAGATTAATGGATCGATACTATTGAATACTGGTTTATACTCTTACAAACGGAAATGCCCAGTTATTGACGATTATGTTTAGAGGTGTTAAAAATCTATTTGCACTTTGCAACACTTTAGGGAGCATTGGGAATGGTGAATGTTTTTTTCTTGGAAAATTCAAGTCTGCTTTTAAAAGGCAATCATTCATTTTCAGGAGAAAACTGTTGATAATTTCATTAATTGATTTCTCTTTATTTTCGAGAGTATCCCATCAGTAATTCAAATTCGGTTTGACATGGGGGTCCTCCATTGGAAAGAACATGCCAACGCTGCCTTTGAAAATAATTCAATTCGATTAAATTAAAAAAATGTTATTTCAGTTTAATATACATGTAGTATCAAATCCAAACAATGTTTGCACTAAATATTCAATCTAAAAATAATGATAAGAAAATAATACATGGAAACGATGAATGAGGAACAAATGACAAGTCTATTTCGGGACTTTCAAGTTGCTGACCCGGATTTTATTGGCTTTAGGCTGATAGACAAAAGATATCTTCCAATTCTCGAATCACTTGCAATAATACAGATCTAAGCTTATTCTATGGTTTTATTGACGCCTTTTCCATTTCCAGTCCGCAAAGCCAACGATGAAGAAGCACCCAAACACCTGGTAAGCCCGATATTTCAGACCCCTTCAATAGTAAGGGTATATAACTTAATTATTAGACCATGCAAATATATTTTGCACATAAAAATGCAAATTCATGGTTAGTTTCAGGGAGTGTAGCGAACATACAAGATAATTCATGATTTTGCAGGGGAGCGTAACGATGAGAAGTTGACTTATATTTCTATAAAATCTTGTCTTTTTGCCCTCTGGCTTTGCCACTGGGGCCCTACACCAGTGACTGGAGTTGAATGTGATGGCGCTCTTCAATTTCTCCAGAATATACGCGCCAGCCGCCACCTTCGTGAGTTGCGACGTACTCATTCAAGGAACTGCATTTATGACTTCGGCTCACTATAAAAAGAAAGTAACAATGAAACGTAGAATCATTAGGTGGCAATAATTAGTAAAATAAGCAAAATTCATGTAGCAAATTTGAAATAATCATCTACGAGATCATCTCAGGGCACATTACTCAAAGCTTAGCAACAATCGGAGAATATTTTTTTACGATTGATTGCATTAACTACAATGTACATTCAATTTTGGAAATCAAACTTACGATCGCTATTAACCTGTACAGTGTTACAAGACCCACTCAGGTCTTTTCAAGATGGCGCTATATAACCTTTTCCAATTTGTTAGACGAAGCCCCACGGTTTGAATAGTCTGCCGTGCTGTGCAAACCCTGATTCGTATGTAACTAGATGGTTACTGCGAACGCCAAGCGCGAGCAGAAATTTTTATTAACTGTTCTAGCATTATCGAAAAGGGACTTGTTAGGGACTGCTTACAGTTATCCACGAAGACGGTATATATTTCAATAATGCGAACGCGAAGCGCGAGCAAATAGTTTTGACATTCCGACCTAAAAAAGAAGGTCATTCTAAGCACTTTTTGTATTAATGAATGGGATAGGTATGTAACTAAACAATTGATGCGAGGAAGAAAATTAAGATCTTAGATCTAAAAGTGGGACACTCTATTCATATTTTGTCAGTCATAAATAGGATATAGTTAATTGGGTATCATTAATAATGCCATCGTGAGGCGTGAGCAGACAATAATTGATATTCAGATGAGAAACTGGATAATTTAAGTACATTTTAAATAAAGAACATGTAGGCTATCGCGCATGTATTAGATTTATACCTAGAATCTGGGCATTCTGAATACATTTGTTTAATAGAACATTATGGAATACACGTAGTAGACAATATGAACTTGGTATATCAAACAATGTGACCACGCAGCGTGAGCTTAAAGCCCCTTTTACAATTGACATACGACCTGTTTATGACCGCCTGCAACATAAGATTAACATAAGATTAATCAAGAATCACCAAACATCCTGCATGAGTTTCACGTCACATGACCAAGGTCAAAGGTCATTTCGGGTCAATGAACTTTGGCCGATTTGGGGATATCTTTTGAATTACAATCAAAACTTTAAAAGTTTTTGGATCTGATTCATGAAACTTGGACATAATAGTAATCAAGTATTACTGAACATCCTGTGCAAGTTTCAGGTCACATGATCAAGGTCAAAGGTCATTTAGGGTCAATGAACTTTGGCCAAATTGGGGGTATTTGTTGAATTACCATCATAACTTTGCAAGTTTATTGATCTGACTTTTGAAGCTTGGACATAAGAGTAATCAAGTATCACTGAATATCCTGTGCAAGTTTCAGGTCACATGATCAAGGTCAAAGGACATGTGAGGTCAATGAACTTTGGCCACATTGGGGGTATTTGTTGAATTACCATCCTATCTCTGTAAAGTGTATTGGTCTAGTTCATAAAACGTGGAAATAAGAGTATTCAAGTATCACTAAACATCTTGTGCCAGTTATAGTAGTTTTCAAAGTCAGCACTGCTGCTATATTGAATCGCGTGATGCAGGTGAGACGGCCAGAGGCATTCCACTTGTTTCTTGTTGTTGCACGATCGATCTCTTGGTGTCTTGCGAACTCTCGCATTCGTTGTAGACGAATGCACGAATTTGAGGTGGTCGGACGTGGTCGTGATTGGTCGCATCTGAATTTGAACATGTTCAAAATCCAAACGCGATCAAATACGATTGATTTATTCGCATTAGGTCGTACCATCGGTCGGGCGATCATCGTGTGAGTGTTGTTCAACGTTGTACGACTTGGTACGAGAGGTGGCACAACAACGTATAGTCGCATTTAGTCGACTGGAGGTTGTTCAACGCTTGCACTGTGCTAGAGACCTACAGAGACCAGTCTTGCGACTGGGTGCGATGATATAAGACTGTTGCAAGACCGATAGAAATTACGACTTACAACATTCCACTACCGTTGCATTGGTATGTATGCGACCGTTCAGCCCCTTTCACAATTGACTTCCGACCAGTTTACGACCGGCTGCAACAGTTTTATCTTGTTGCACGATCAATCTCTAGGTATCTTGCGAGCACTCGCAGTCGTTGGAGACGGTCGCACGAACTCGAGGTGGTCGTGACTGGTCACATCTGAACTTTGAACATGTTCAAAATCCGAACGCGATCAAATACGATCGATTCACTCGCATCAGGTCGTATCCGGGGTCGTACCATCGGTCGTGCGATCATCGTGCGAGTGTTGTGCAACTTTGCACGACTTGGTGCGAGAGGTGGCACAACTAAGTTTACTCGACTGGAGGTCGTACATCACTTGCACATGGGCTAGCGACCTACATGTACAGAGACCTGTCTTGCGACTGCATGGGTGCGATAATATATGGGCCATAAGACTGTTGCAAGACCGGTCGCAACGGCTTACAACATTGCACTGTCGTTTCATTCGGATTTATGCGACCGTTCCCCTCGCAATCCCCCGTGCAACACTCGCATGTGATCGCACGAGCACAATAGGATCATAAGCGACTTATACTCGTGCAACGGGTTTACTGGTTGTTTTTGTTGTACGACAGCTGTTGCAACTGTGAAAGCCTCTGTGTGATCTTATGAGATGACTGGTGATCGATGCCTGTTGCAGCCTGTCGCACGACCAAAAGGTCGCAAATGGTCGTACGTCAATTGTGAAAGGGGCTTAAAATGCTGATATGTAGACCATAAAACGGACATTTTACAGAGCACTTAAATTTGTAAATGAAAAAAAAAATAGTGAAAGCTCGATGTCCGAGCTAAAATATGTTTCGTATATTGACTTCAAAGCTTGCTCCATATCAGCCTATTGATATGGAGATATGAATCTCATCGAACAGGCAATTCTAGCGCGAAGCGCATGCAAAAATTTTATATAGTAATATGGAAGATTTGTTTTTTTCTTTGCAAGTCTTCCACTCACATTATTTCATTCACTCGCCTTCCTCTTATTTTCCTCTTCCTTTTTTTTCTTCTGTCTTCTTTTCCTTTTTTCTTTTCTTCTTTCTCCCTTTTATTTGCTCTGCCATTTTGTCAGGGGGGGGGGGGGGCACATTAGGGACACACCTAATCTCAGGGGGGCACGTGCCCCCATGCCCCTCTCCACCCCCCCCCCTCCCGTAGCTACGCCACTGCTGGATGTGCAGGTTAAAATAATTTGTTTGCTGAAGGCCCTCGATCTCGCTCAGGCCAGCAACTTTTATATGTGCTAGTCTTAGTGTGAAGACCCACTTGTTGAATGGAGTCACTTCCATTGGCGAGTGGATACAATGAATGAACGTGGGGTTCCGAAAAGCACCCTAAACAAGTATTTTCCATGGTCTGAAAATGCATCAAACGAGATCGTCTTTACGTGTTTTTGGGGTCGCGCATGTTATCCATTCGTCAATGGAAGTGTCCCCGGGCTTGTTGATCGAAGTTTCAATCAGGGTCTGTGCCTGTAGACTTACAGCTTTATTCAATTATTTATTAATTCTTCCAACCATGGACCTATAGGTCCATGTTCCAACTGACTATTCAACCATTGATTCATTCAAAGAGTTTCAACAAGTAAAAGATTTGGTAAAACTTTGCAATATCGAGGTCAGGAGATGATCAGTTTGGATATTGAAAACCAATTACAAATCGTATTGCGTATGGGGAGGGTAGGGGGGGGGGGTTCCATCCCCATCATATCAGTTGACGTGCACAAAGTACATCAAATCAACATCCGTTTTCGATTTCGCGCATGTTCACTTCTTCCTTTTTAAACCCGTTCCGTCGCCGTTGTGGGCCTATGTTACATTCCACTGAACATGATGAATTTAGATAATGGTTTGGAAAATTGCAACAGAGATTCTAAAAGACTTAATTTTCACGTTCTATTAAACTTAAACAAAAGATGCCAAGAACTGAAAAAAATTAAAGGGCTAGTCCACCCCAGAAAAAAAATGTTAACATAAGGACAAAAACTAAACAAGCACATCACTGAAATTTCATCACGTTAGGTTGTAAAATAAAAAAATGGTATCCACTTGAATTTTTGTTACTGAATTTCACATACCAATCTAATGTTTTTGACTCTGCTCATAATAAGTTGGCAGTGCGTTCGAATCTCACTGCATTACTTGATTTATTTTCCCTCATTATCATGTGAAGAAAAGATTTATTCCTCCCTGAATATGTGGATTACCATTATTTAACATTTTGTGGTTAAACAAGATATTCCTTATTGCCAAATCTGCAAAAAAAATCGTATAATTCAAACAATAAAAAGCAAAAGATATAGTGAGTGGGGAACATCATCGACTCTCTCATTTGCATATCACCGAGTTGTGCACATAACTTTTTTGTGCAAAACAAGCGAAACTTTAAAATGTCATGACTTTCTTATTTTACCTCCGATTTTAATGATATTTTCAGAGTTATGCTTGTTGGATTATTCTCTTTTCATTCAAAACAACTTTTTGAGTGGATGGACTTTTGTCATTTAACGGCAGCCTGACAACTTGTATCCAGCAGATTAGAAAGCATATCTACATGTTCTCGTATGACTGAAGGAAAACAGACATAAATCCAATAATCAATAAAATGGAGAGGGAAAAAGGGGAAAATACTTCATCCGAATCGGATGCACTGAATGCAAAAGGTTCGTGCCATTGAATATTCTCCCATGGTTTTTATTTCATTTTTTGCGAGTTCCAGTTGATTGAACAGATAGCATTCACGTACTATGCAAAATGATCTTGCACTCACATGTACTTGTCATAATAGGCTCATTTTAGTCGGCTGAAAAGTGTTATGGAATACCTTAGAATATGGCTCGTTTTCTTTCCATTTACTTCGTCTTGTTGATGGTGTCATATCGGGTAAGTACAAACATAGGACAAACTTTAAAATTAGGACCGTAAAAATAAATCAAATTTTAAGTACAAGTGCAAACAACATTTCTTTTCTGTTTCTCGTAAACGCTAATTTGAAACAACCTCTTTTTTAGAATTACGTACATTTCATTTTCGCAAATATTCGATTATGTCATTAATCCTGATTTGATAATAATAATGATAATGGGATTTATATAGCGCTTTTTCCAAATGATACAAAGCGCTGTTGATTGCATAAGACAAGTTAAGGTTTATGGTTATATAAGTGTGTTTTGAGATGTTTTTTGAAGAGGTTAAGAGAAGAGAGGTTTCGAAGAAATGAAAGGAGTTTGTTCCAAAGACGGGGGGCAAGAGATTGAAGGGAGTTGAAACCGGCCTGTTTTCTGGATTTTGGAATGAAATAGGAAGGAGCAGCTGCAGAACGAAGAGTATGTTGATCTTTGTTGCTGAAATGATGAAGAAATGAAACAAGGTAGTGTGGTTGACAGAGACTTATAGGTTTGAACAAGTATTTGATAATGTATTCTATCAGAAACAGGTAGCCAATGTAGTTCATTTAGAAGAGGGGTAGCATTTTGGTTTTTGACAGATTAATCGTGCACATTTATTCTGAAGGCGTTGAAGTCTTCCAAAATCCTGTTTACTAATACCCAATACCCCCAGCAAGCAACCACCATAGTCCAGCCTGGAGAGCACAAGAGCCCTAACGACATTATGACACATGTTCTTATCCAGGAAACTGCTAATGCGATTGAGATTATATATTTGCCAGTTTAGAGTGCGACACAAGTATGTTACATGTTCGGTCATTTTCATTTCAATATCAAAAACAACTCCAAAATCCTCAATGGTTGAAGATAATGGAATATATATGTCATTAAAAGAAAAAGAAAGGTTAAGGAGCCGATTAAGGTGTGCAGGAGATGCAGCAACAAAGAACTCTTTTTTACGAGAACTTTATTTCAATTCATTATCAACAAGCCACGATTGAATGTCAGACAAACACGACTGTCAGTTTAGACAGCACAGTGTACTCGCATTTGGTGCTACGTACTATTTTCTAATACATCGATTATATTTCAGATTCTGCAATTGAATATCCAAAGAGTTTGTATATTATAACACCATCGACCTACAATGATAACAATGCAAATACAACAATGTTTGAAAAGTTTGCAATATCACCCCATCAAGGGCCAGGTGTACTCACTTCTGTTGGATACTCTATAGTGCTTGGAACGTGTTAATAAATCGAAGGAACGAAATAGAAACTCGTGGAAACGATTAAAGGACAAGTCCACCCCAGGAAAAATTTGTTTGAATAAGTATATAGAGGAAAATCAAACTAGTATAACGCGGAAGATTTCATCAAAATCGGATGTAAAATAAGAAAGTTATGACATTTTAAAGTTTCACTTTTTTTCACAAAACAGTGCATTTGCACAACTCAGTGACACGAAAATCAAACAGACGATGATGTCCCTCACTATTTTTTTTTTTATTGTTTGAATTATACAATATCTATTTTTTTTACAGATTTGATAATAACGACCAACTTGACTGAACCATATAGTACTAAACAATGTTAATTCCCAGTACAGGGAGGAATCATTAATTGTTTCACTTGGCAACGAGGAGAAAATTAGAACATTTCATATTTCATATAATAAAATATAAACGATATATAGTGAGTGGATGACATCATCAGTCTCCTCATTTGCATACCGACCAGGATGTGCATATAACTGTTTTATGAAAATTACGCGAAACTTTAAAATGTCATAACTTTCTTATTTTACATCCGATTTTCTCTGATGAAATTTTCAGTGTTGTGCTTGTTGGATTTTTCTCTCTTTATTCAAATCAACTTTTTGATGGGGGTGGACTTGTCTTTCAACAAGTCGTGGGAACGATTGATGAAAATAATAAGAATGTCATGTCACCGTGGGCGCTCGTAGAATTACACCCTATTTTTTATTATGCTAAATTTCGGAAACGATATTGGCCCATTGGAAACCTTGGGTTAGATTACAAGGTAAACAAAACGGTATCGCCGATTCCGAAAGAAATCGAATGTACGCGATATTAAGATTAATTGGTGCGTTGTGGCCCAGTAGATAAGTCTCCGGACTTTGAAACAGAGGGTCGTGGGTTCAATCCCAGCCATGGCATAATTTCCTTCGGCAAAAAAATTAAATCCACATTGTGCTGCACTCGACCCAGGTGAGGTGAATGGGTACCCGGTAGGATTTATTCCTTGAACGCTTTAGCGCCTATTAACATGATTAATATTGCGGTTCAGCTACAGCCGGGGTAATAATAATATATGATACCAAGTATCAAAGCGCATTTGAGTATAATGCACATAGTCACTGCGCTATCTAAATGGACATGTTATTATGTTATATATATTTCAGCGTAATTTGAGGAGAAACCATTATTTGTCTACACAATAAAAAAAAGCTGTTTAAAATTCTATACCACTCTGTTTACTATGAGCCTCACAGTGGTATCGAGGATACAGTAGTTGTTCAAAAGTTTAAACAGCCATTCTTAATTTATTGACAATTAAATATTCAAAATAAAATTTGTTTAAGATTTTAAACACTTGTTTAAACTACTACATGTATAACTTTGAAGTCCAAATCGTAAACAACCTTTATTAAAAAGGGAAATGCGTTATGGGAACACCAGCAATTTGTGTTAAAACCCCAACCTCAAACCATGCGTCACCATGCCCGAACAGGCAAGCAAAATTGAATAGAATGAATAGGGCAGAATATATTTCATAATACTAGGATTGCATTTTGTGCATATCGAACAATAATGGGAAAGATTTTACAGGCCGGCTACAAGTTTACTCAATAATGGACTAATGCATAAATAAAATGACGGTGATCGTTGATAGATAGAATACATACGGATAAGGCATATGCCCATAGTCTGTTATTTATACCAACAATTTCAACTTCAAGTAAAACTATATATAAGTTTATACTCATTAGTTTATCATGTCTCAAAATTTTACTGGAATATTAATTGGTTATTGGACATTTCTTTACATCAAACATTTCACTGTTTATGTTTATATATCATGTTTTTACTTTGTAAATCTTTCTCAGTTCAGCCACTGGCTGCGATGAAATGATAATAAAACCTTCAATTCAATTCAATTTCTGAATTGTAAACTCGATTAAACTGCAGAATTCTAACGACATGGTAATATGTTTTTTGATGGAAATATGTTTTTGCAATGTAATGATATAGACTCTAAATTATGTGGATTTAAAGAAATCGATATCGTCTGAGAATAGCGACCATTCAAGATCTTGTTTCTGAATCCTGAGATTTCATTCTAAACGACTGAATTCAAACCCTTAGGTTTGAATTCAAATCTATGACATTTAAAGGTTAGATAAAGAGGGGAATTGATAGAGAGGGGGGGGGGTATATAAGTTTCTGTATCCTATTTTAAATTAATAATTTTTTTTTTTATTCCTAAATGCATCGGTAGGAGTTGAAATGTTTTCAAATTTAAAAAGTAATGTTCATTTTGCAAACAATAAGTATTATGCTTTGGCTTATACTCAAAAGGGTTGGTGATGTCGCGCTGAATCGTGTGAAAGGGACATTAGCGGTGGAAGCATAAAAAAAAATTTGGGGGGGGGCGGAAAAAAATTTCACCCGTATTTTCCGAGTTGGCCGCTAAATGTTGTTGAATATTTTTTTTTGTTTACGCGGTAGTCTACACTAAAATCTGTAAGTACATCTAACAATTGATGAGATATCTAACAATGCAGGCGCATTTACAGGATTTTGCACCCCGTGGTCGTGGGCCCTACCTGATTTTGGTGCAATTGTGTACTTTTTCGAAAAATGGCGCCCCCATACACATGAATAATTGACAGGATAATATATAAATAAACCTTGTATGTGCGCGCGAAGCGCGAGCTGAAAATTTTTGATAACTTGACCTAAAATTTTAACATTCTGAGCACTTTCAGTCATCAAGCAGGATGTGTATCTATCTTAACAATTGATTTGGACATTTTTGATACTCTGACCTGAAATTTAGACATTCTAAGCACATTTCATGCGAGCGCGTAGTGCGAGCTGATTTTTTTTTACAAATAGATCCGGCCAAAAGTTTGATATTCTAAAGCACTTTTTGTTACAATGAACGGGATGGGTATCTATCCAATCAATTGATGAAATCGCGAAGCCCGAGCTAAAAACATTGATTTTCCGACCTTAAATTGTTACATTCTAAACACTTTTGGTCATCATGAGTAGGATGTGCATCTGAATTAACAATTTGCGTTAATTCCAACCCCAAACTGGACATTCTAAGCAGGTTTGCTAAAATTGTTTACATTCGAAACACTTTTGGTAATCATGAAGAGGATGGGTATCTATCTAAACAATTGATGCGAGCGCGAAGCTGAATTTTTTTTTGGCTATATGACCTACAATTGGGCCATTCTGAGTACTTTTGGTAATCATGAACAGAATGGCCATCTAATTAAACATTATGCGAGAGTGAAGCGCAAGCTGGACATTTTTGATATTCCGAACCAGACCTTAAAATTCTAATACACTTATTGTGACCATAAACTGGTGAGGGTCTGTCTAAACAATTGATGCGAACGCGAAGCGCGAGCTGAAAAAAAATGATATTCTGACCTAAAACCTCGGATTCTAAAGCACTCTTTGAAAACGATGAAAGGATGGTAAAAGAGGCAATTAGTAGGGGGAGATTATAATTTGAAAACAAATTTTCGGCATTACTCCTATGTGTTTAAGATCGATCTGTAATGAAAATCATAAGTCAGAAAAAAATGGAACCAGTGGGATTTGAACCTGCCATCTGCTGCTTTCCGGGCAGCGACTTATACCTTGGTCACATTTGTTCTACGGCGGCCGTACGGCGAGTCGAAAACAGTCGTTTTATTCATTTTTATTCAAACCACCTATATGTAGCTGGTACAAAAAATGTTAAAACGGCTGTTTTCGACTCGCTGTACGGCCGCCGTAGAGCAAATGTGACGAAGGTATTAAATTAGCCACCAGGCTATTCTAGTTCAAAGCTAAATCACGATGAACTGGAATTCAATTACTCTCGATTCTCTTCTTTGTGACTCATTAGTATGCAAATGCAGTCCGCCGTGGACAATAGATAGTAAATAAAGAGACTTTTAATAGGAGAAAATTATAATTTAAATAAATTACAAATAATTTAAATAAATTATAAATAATTTAAATAAATTATTTGTAAAAAAAATTTCGGCATTACTCCTGTGTGTTTAAGATCGCATGCTCGATCTGTAATGAAAATCTTAAGTTTACAAATGCTCATGTTTACTTACTAAACAATTGGTGCGAGGAGCGTGATGAAAATATATGATATACTGACTTAAAATGGTAACATTTGAATTATTTTTTTATGTAATACATGAACAGAATACGTATCTCTCTACCTTTGCCTGTGAAATAATGCCAGCGCGTAGCGCTAGCTATTTTTTTTATATTCAGTACTTTTGTATAAGCATGAACAGAATGTAATAGAAACTCGAATAGCGAAATAAGTTGTGCATATTGACTTTAGAATTGGATTGGCATATCATAAGCTGCATGGTGTCCTAATGAGCAGATTACTGTATCAGGGAATGCGAGCGCGAAGTGTGAGCGGAATTTTTTGTTTTATGTACAAAACCGATATCTTTTTTTCATTTTCCAGTTATCCCCTCCCCATATTCTTTTTCTTCTTATCTTGCTCTTTTCTCTTTTTTTTAAATATATTTTCTTCTTCGTGATGCGAAAACGACTTTTTTGTCGGCTGTCATGTTTTTCTGAACAAAAACGCACAGGGAGAGAGTAAAATTTGTGTATTTTCCATAGTAAAAACTGTCATTTTTTTACTATACTATAGAGGTTTTAACATTTCCTTGACTGTTTCAGCTGTTCAGTTTACTTGTTTACTCGTTTTCCTCTTCTTTTCTTTCTTTAATTCTTTCTTTCTCCTTCTTTTCTTCCTTCCTTTTTTTTGTTGGGGGGGGGCGTCCCCTCCTAAAATTTAGGGGGACGTGTCCCCCTGCCCCCTCCCCCGTTTCTGCCTCCTATGGAAGGGGAACCCCATCCTTCGGCCAAATCCAGTGATGTGGCCATGTCCTAGACTCTCTCTTACCAGGGAATTCTCACAGGGGACTGGGATTTTATTTTTGGAGGAAGCATTGGTTTGTTCTGAGAAGTTACTGTATTAGAAGAATTAATAAATAAACAAATAATACATTAAAATGCTATACACTCCCAAATGAAGATGATTTTGGTCTGAAAAAATAAGAAGCAAAAAAAGGGGGGGGGTGTAATGAAGCAAACCAGCCTATTGTCCAGAGGGTGACCCCTCCCCCCTGGAAAATCTTAGTGGTGCTCCTCATCACCCACGAATTGTCACTAACAATCCTTGCTCTTCCTATTTGTTTTCCAATGTGTTAGTGTATCTGTCTTGTAACTTTTACCCCCATTTTATTGTTCTTTGTTCAATAGAGTGATGCAAAACAGCATTAGGGGTTTTCCCTTTTCGATTACACAAGTGAAAAGAATACTTCATGGTATTTGCAGCATGTATGGATTTTTTCAAACAAAAAGTCTGGGGTAAGCGAGGATTCTCTGCCAAACAAAGCTTTGTCGAATGTTCACCCATTTGTAGCGTCTCCGTCTCTTTTTTTTTAACAATAACTGATTTGGGAGCATTTTCTAAGTGATGAAATTTAATCATTAAGGGATTATAGACATTTATGTAATTTATTCCATGTTAAGAATATAATGGCATTTTTCCCTTTCATTATTCTCTTTTCAGCATGCTACGGATGGAGAAACAGGTAATGGTAATCTGTTAAATCTTGGGCATAATTTGAAATGTTGGAAAATACAATCAAATTTTACCATCGATTAAAAAAAATGGATAGAGCAACAACGCGCTTTTTTCAGGCCACCGGAAACGCTTAACGTACTCCAAAATGTCATGTGCGCACAAAGCTTCACACTTATTCCTTTTGCCTGCGCGAGTAGGAGTTGTGTTGATACTAGTCTATTGTGCAAACCCTTCACTCGAGTAAAGGGTCTGAATTGCAGCCTACTAATGACTTGTGTCCTGAAGGCCATCTTGCTCACAGCAAGTTTTGTATGGATAGTCTTTGTGTGGAGACACACTTGTTGATCAAAGTTTCAATCAGAGTCTGTGCCTGCCTATTATGTTGACACGGCCCCATACACACAGAAGCAAGCTAAGACATAGGCGCCGTTTTCCCGATGACGGCTTAATTTCGAGCTTTCGGCCTTTGGGCTTTCTTCAGGTATCTGAAGATGTATAAGAGAAACAAATGAACAAACAAATTCAGCATGAGAGGATATTACCAAATACATAATACATTTAAAAAAAAGTTACTTCATTACTGATACTTGAGTAAGACTAAATCAAATTTTTTGAAGTCAAGTGCGCTTTTGGATGCGTGGATTATCTATGAATCATTATAACTCTCTATGAAACGGGTCTCTGGTTATTGTCAACTCGAATAATTCATTTGAACGGGGATGATCATTGATCTTTTCAAGTCAGTTTTGGAGGAAGGTCGAAATTGAGTCAAGGGCACAAGATCCATGGACCCCGTCAAGTCACCTTCGTAAAACGAGAAAACATTTAGACATGATACTGAACTTAATAAAAACCCGCTTCTATTCTTTTCTCCAGAATTCATTCATTTCTCACTATGCCACACACCAAAATTGCAATGTTGATTTATGTGCATTTATGACACCAGTCATTTTACTCCGAGGTCAGATATTTGGTGTTAGTTCTGTACCTATAATGGGTGTTACCAAAACGCATTTATGTTATTATTTTTACATTCTATGGTGTTTAATCTCCATGGTGTCATTTTTACAAGCCAGGGTTTGGTTCCATAGAGACACCAACTGGTTCTAGTATAACACCCTACACTGCAAACACCGGTGTTAATTTAACACCAGCCAGACATCTATATCGGTCCATGTAAGAAAGGAGTTAAAACAACACCGGTTTGCATGGCGTTAGGATAACACCAAAGTGGCATTAAGCAGCACTAATTAGTCTTAAACCAATATCGGTTTGATTTTTAACAGGTGTTGTTTCAGAACCTCTATGGTGTGGACCGATATAGATACCAGGCTGAGGTTAAATTAACACCGGTGCAGTTTTTTTTACAGTACATGTATTTTACACCTTCACAGTACCCCTTGCTCCAGAGAACGTCAGAATTCTGGATGAATACACCACATTGTCCTCACTACGGGTTGCCTGGGATCACCCGACACCTTCACCTTCCGTGGAGCACTTCTATCAAATCCGATACCGCACGGTGCTCTCAGCAAGCGCGTCAATGGATGTCGGAAGTGATGCAACCACCTCGACGATTTCAGGACTCGAAACGAATACTCTGTACGTGATTAATGTTTTATCAGCAGTTGATGACGAGGATGGTTACATACAATTTAGTACAATTCTGGCTGAGAGCACTCTGTATGGCAGAACTGGTGAGTAACCGGACAATAATACGTGCTTGATGACATTGTGGTCATACTGTAGTGCAAAGTAATTAATGTTATAGAAAGGAGCAGGACTTTGTCGTAATCTGGGGACCGTTTCATGAAAGTTGTCAGCACTGTATGATGTCTTTCTCCGACACTTACCATAGTAACAGTCAGAGGCCAGAGCTTCTCAGCCAATCAAAAGCAAGAATTCCACTGAAATAGTCAGCACCGACAATGTAGTCAGTGCTGACATACTTTCATGAAACACCCCCAGTTGTCGAATGTGATGTATCAACAAAATCAATGTAATGTAAGATTTGTATAGCGCACGTATACACCTTGTTAGGTGCTCGAGGCGCTCCTTTATTACCCCGGCTAGTTAAGTGACAAGTGACTACAGGTTAGAAAGTATATGAACAGACTCTCCCTACCACCTCGTGAAACATCATAATTATGATGTGTTCGCAAACCTCATCTTATAGGATTGGTAATAATTCCATAACTTGAGAAAGAGGCACGTGAAACTTTCCAGGTAAAAATGTCCATAGAACCTTATAGGAACTACATCTTGTAGATGCCCTGGTTGTATATGCCCCTTCCTCGCCACTCCCTTGCCTGACAATAATAATAATGTAATAAATAATCCGAGTCCAACATTTTGATCACACCAGATTGTTGTCTCGCAGCCAACACCGTTTTTTTGTTTTTTATTTTCATTTTTTTAAATCCGATCAGGTGGTGCGCAGCCTGGGGACATCTTCTTGCGGAAACTGACCAGTGACTCTTTGGAGTGTGAATTCGAGCCTCTGCAAAGCAACGTTATCCATTACCTGAACTTTACAGTCGGTGACAGATCAAATCCTAGCGTCCGCTCCGTTAATGATCCTCATTCGACTTGGGCCATTTATGGTCTCACACCTGGTGAAACTTACAGAATGGTGCTCGGAGTAGATGGAATGACCGGACAAGAAAAATGGGTCACCACAAGTAAGATTTCAGATTGATTTACCGGCGCTGAAAGATGATGAAATATGAAAAAGTTTGTGCAGGGTCTTTAGCACTAAGAAATTCCCTCGATGCTGCGTGATGAATAATAATCTCCCTCAGCAGCGTAATGTACAAACCAACAAATTTGAGGAGGCCGGACATGACGTATGGGAAAAAAAACTGTTAAAAGGAACAACAAAAAACCGACCTTCTTTAATATAAAATCTAATTTTGTGACACATATTTACAAAATATTCACAAATTACCAACATATTTCATCCCTTTTCTTTTCCTTAAGCCCTCCCCCACCCCCTCACACACGCACACTTTCTCAGCTGGACGCAAGTGTTCTCCATATAGTCCGGCAGCCCAGGAGATTTATTCAACCGAAAGCCGGACAAGCAAATGACCCCATAGCTGGATGGCATGGACCCTGAAGTTTACAAAAATGCATTGCTGCCGGGTTCTATCAGTGGTCTTCCCTTCGAAATGACGTAATACATGACGTCATTACAAAATGACCCTTTTTCAGATAGATATCAATGCACATGCACATTTTTTACCAAATCATGCCAATTTCGGGATAAATTTTATTTCAAAATATAGTAGCTGTCCAAAAAACGAATTCAATCGATTTCTACTATCCGAATCATAGTGAGATGCGTATTCATTTAAGATTGTCCCATTGTCACACTCTGTGCAAAAATGTGAAAATAATCACTTTTCATTTAAAAAATCCAAAAGGGCCGCCAAAGATATCAATTTTGAACCCCATGGGACACGATTTTGCAAAGGGAACATCAAGATTCATTAACTAGACACTTCAGGCAAATACAAAAACGATGAGTGAAAAATATTTTGATGGTACACAGGATCCCCCATATCCGACTCGACTACAACGATGCAGTCATACATGGCATAGGTTCGTTGTTGAAAAGTAGGCTGAAAACGTAGCCTATAGACTGCCCAGTGGGCAATCAATCTTTGCTGAAATCATTTCTTTATCAGCAGAGATATAATGAAGATGAAAATATGTTGTTTGGAAGATTTAATATCATGCAAAATGCAGGAAACATCAATAAAGTAGGCATATCGTTCGCACACCTTGCCATATGGTGAAAATAGGCCCAAAACGCACGATTTCTATGTGCGCACCATATTGAAAAGGGGGCTGAAATCACAGTCTATAATGTCATTTCCAATTACCGACATATAATTTATAAAAGTACAGATATAGATGAAGCGAATGATATTATGTTTGAGAGGAAATATATCAAAGAAAATACACTAAAAAGGAAAATAAATTTCTGAATCGATTTTCGATAATTTTTGAAGCAAGAAATCTCCGATACTAATGATATGCAAATTTCATTTACGTAATTTGCATATGTAAATAATAATTTCTGTTTGTGAAATTTTGCATATTGCTTGTGCATTACGTGAACAATATATTTTGAAAGTTTCGTACAAAACAAGCATGGTTTGACTGAGATATTCTCCCTTGACCACATGCAATGTGTAGAATGTCTGAAAAATGGTGAAATAGGGTCATTTTGTAGTGACGTCATATATTACGTCATTTCGGAGGGAAGACCACGGATAGAACCCGGCAGCAATGCATTTTTGTAAACTTCAGGGTCCATGCCATCCAGCTATGGGGTCATTTGCTTGTCCGGCTTTCGGTTGAATAAATCTCCTGGGCTGCCGGACTACCATGCAAATAATAGATCTCAATAGTTGGGTATAAAGGTAGATTGCTATAAAGGTAGATTGCTATCTACATGATCTATTGAATGTTTCGTTGTTTTGTAACCATATACTGCGCACTTCATATATTTTATGTGCATGATAATATAATCAATGATGCTTATTCACTTGTGCATTTTTGTGTGTTCTTTTTTACTGTGAGGGTGTGAGTGGGTAGTGGTTCTGACTGGGTCGGGAGTTTGAATATTATCGCGGCCTATAATAAGCGTCCTTTTGCACGGCGTCAATCCACGCTTTGCCGCACTTCACCCAAGATTTAAAGGGAGGCGAAATCCTATAGTCTGCCTAGCAATGGAATCTTGGATCTCTTGCTGGAATGCTCCATAGCTATGATAGGAAATGGGGAAAGCTCATACATTGCGAGCGGGCATGCCAGGATCAGATGACCGGGGTAGTAACAATAAAAATGTAAAGGGCATGGAAAAATTGATTATCAAGAGCTATATAAATGTAACTATTAGTATTGTTATTATTTCGAGAGAGATATGGGGAAAGTGATCAAGTATTAGAATAGATTTATTGCTCTCATCACTCTCAATATTTTCAGTTCCCCTTCCTCCAGAAAATGTTAGGGTAGTGAGCTACACACCAACCACGCTGACCATAGCATGGGATCCACCTGCACAAGGGACTGGCGATTCCCCACCAATTGTCCACTCGTATCAGGTTCGTGTATATTGTTTTCATTTTGGGGTCATTAAATATCGAAATTGGTGTCAACAGGCAATCATAGATGATATGACAATTCCCTCATAATTATCTGACTGTATAACATTGACATTATCAGGTCGTGTGGTCCAGTGATTAGAGCATTAGACTCCTAATCGCAAGGTTGTGAGTTCGAATCCCCACTCCTCTTTGATAAAAAGACCCGAGTAAAATGTCGTCACTAAGGTCGGCCACTATATGACTGATTAACCTAAATGTGAAATTCTCCCAGGTACTTGGTTATATACCAGCTTGGCGTTTACCAGCAAAACGTTGTCCTGCCGAGTTCCTACGGGAGTTACAATAAACAGAAGCGGAAACAGGGTTGATTACATTTTTTATCTGTCTTTCTCTACTCAAAGTATATCACATAAATTTTATATGTTCTAACTCAATCAACTAACAAAAATGTGAGATTGCTTGCACCCCCTCCAAATAAAATGTTGATAATGCCGTTGATATTGATGTTAGAAATATGTAGGCATTCTTTTCCTGCACTAAAGTAAGTTCTCCCATGACCAGACAAACTTAATCTTAGTATTCATTGTACATTGATTGTTTAGGTTGAAGTCTTCCCAACCGATATCATAGTAAAAGTCAACAGTACCGTTACCGAGGTCACAATCGCAGATCTGCATTCAGGCTCTTCGTATGGAATAAGTGTAAAGTCACTCGCTGGTGTCAACGAAGTTAAAAGCATCGGATCTGTCATCTTGGGGGAAACTGGTAAGTACGCATAATTATATTGGGTGGATATTATGGCCCGTATTCTCAACTCAGGTTTAAATTAAACCCTGGTTTAAATGTGGTTTGACTATGGAGAGCCCATTGGAGTACAAACCCCTTTGTATCAACGATCAGATTTGGTGTAGAGTTATAATAATTAAATCTTTATAATCTTTGGCAGACCTACTACACCTACACTACGAAAGTTATAGTGTTAAACATGATACCAATTGGTGTCCCTGTAGAGACCCACATAATGTTAAAATTACACCCTAGAGATGGAACTTATCAAAGAGTGTATGTACAAAGGTGTTGGAATAGCACCCATTAGTGTTGTCGTGTTGAACAATTCCAATACTTTGACATCGAAGTAAAAATGTATGGTCCGTCAGATCTGAAGTCAGATTTAATTCAAACTCAGGTTTAAAGTTATGGTCTAAGTATAGCCGAAAGTGTCTATATCAGTACAATTTCAATATATCAGCTCATTTTTCTCTCAAATCATTTTTAACTGTTACGGAAGGATATATATATATATATATATATAAGATAGCTTTCATCACCATGACGAGTAAGGAAAGAGCACGTTAATAACGGGAAATATACTATGATTATATTATTTTCTCGTTTTTAAACATAGATACTGACGAATGTATTTCAAACCCTTGCGGGGAAAATGGCAAGTGCTTCAATGTGCCAGGTCTCTACTTCTGTATGTGTTATGAAGGATGGACAGGCTTTAATTGTACTATAGGTAATAATGCTTCAGTGATTACATAACAACTTCAATTTACTTTCTCAGTAATATATTTCTTCCCCAAGATGACTTTTGTCAACACTATAGAATGACACCAGAGGATCTGGCTAATTGCGCATCGAAGGAACATCACATAGTACTATTCTTCCCGAGGGCCATCGGCCCGAGGGAGAATAGTACTATGTCATGTTCCTGAGTGCGAATAGTTTTAGCCTGTTCCGAGAATGGGTCATTGTATATTTGTTTTATATCGATAAAGAACAATCGTTCAGAATTAAGTTGAGAAAATGAGTCTTGGCTTATGGATCGTCTGTTCAGCGAGGGCACCTGGTTAGTGCAGCTCGCCGAAAGTTTCCCTTGGCATGCAGTGGAGAGTACCGTTTGGCTGAGCAGAGCTCTGCTCGCATCGCACCGCACGCGAGTTTCCGTTTTACACCCTGGCGACGGCATTTTCCGGAAAAGTAGCCAAAAAGCGACTAGTGAAGAGTCTACACACGTCGCTGGTTGCATGCAGCGTGCGACACAGGCGAGTCCACCACCGCATGCAATTTGCACGGTTACTGATCAGAGCGCGAGCACAGAGTTCCTCGGCACTTCATGTACAGAGAGAGCGGCAGTCAGGAGTGAAATCCGAACATGCTTTTGCAGTCGCGTTGTTTCATTGGCGGCGGAAGCCAAAAGTTTTAGAAGGGGACAACCAAAATTTTTTTGACAAGCAAAAAAAAAAAGGTTCTCAACCCAAAAATTTTAGGGGGGACGTAGGAAAGTAAATTGACAAGCAAAAAAAAAAAAAAAAAAAAAAAAAAAAAAAGGTCATCAACAACAAATTTAGGGGGGGACCGTCCCCCCCTCCTCAAATTTAGGGGGGGACACGTCCCCCCCGTCCCCCCGCTTCCGCCGCCTATGCGTTGTTTATAGTTTTTTTTTATAAAAATAAATTATTAACTAAATGAATAGAATGACAGACAAAATCAAAATAAACAGATATAATGGAAAGACAAATTGAAGTTTGATGGATTGATACACTTAGAAGCTGCCGAAAGATAGATATAGAAGACTGATAAATAGAGACAAGATAGACAGATAGAAATAGAGAGAGAGAGAGGTGGATAGATAGATAGAAAGAGAGAGGGAGAGAAAATGCTAGAGGGGGAGAGAGATAGAGAATTTGAGAGACAGATAGATGTTAGATAGATAGAAAGATAAAGAATGAGAGAGAAAGAGAAGATAGACAAATTAACAGATAGATACATAGATAGATATATAGATAGAGAGAAGTAGAGAAAGACAGATGGATAGATAGATGAGAGATAGATAGATGTTAGATAGATAAAGAGGGAGAGACAAAGAACAGATAGATAAGTTAAAAAATAGATAGATAAATAGATAGAGAGAATAAGAGAAAGACAGACAGATGGATAGATAGAGAGATATTAAATAGATAATTAAAGAATGAGAGAGACAGAGAAGATTATACAGATAGATAGATACTCTAGTTAAAAAAATAGATAAATAGATAGAGAGAAATAGAGAAAGACAGACAGATGGATAGAGAGATAGATAGAGAATTTGAGAGATAGATAGATGTCAGATAGATCAAGAATGAGAGAGAAGAGCGACAAATTAACAGATAGATACTGTAGTTACATAGGTAGGTAGAGAGAGAGAAATAGAGAAAGACAGAGAGATCATGGATAGAGAGATTTGAGATAGATAGATGTTAGATAAAGAATGAGAGAGACAGAGAAGATTATTAGATAGATAGATACTGCAGTTACATAGATAGATAGAGATAGAATTTGAGAGATAGATATATAGACAGATAGAGAGAAAGACAGACGTCAGCAAGTCGGCAAGGCAAATTATCAAACCTGGAAAGTATAAGCTCATGCAGCTGCATTTGCAAGACAGTACCACTGATCTCTCCCCTACAGTACGGTATGTTCTGCGGATAACTTCGGTGCGGACTTTGGATCGCGCGCCCAGCTTATACGTAAACAAACGTAGACGTAGACTCTTCACTAGTCGCTTTTTAGCTACTTTTCCGGAAAATGCCTTCGCCAGGGTGTAAAACGGAAACGCGCGCCCCGCACAGGTCGTGACTCGCGAGATAGGGGGGATGTCAAAAAAACGTATAGTTGACCTTTTCCCTAGGGAAAAAATGGACTATGCGTGACGTCAGTAAGGAAAATGAACTATGTCATGTATGGCAAACGTTTTTCGTAGTAAAACTATTCCTTTTCTCCTTGTGTATACTCTCAATACAACAATCTTAAGTAAGGGATATAAAATGAAATATCTTTTTTAAATGTGTTGATGTGTTGAAGAAAACGAATGTTCCCCCTTGATCCAGATGGCTGCTATGATAATTCATTTTAGCCATTTCTATCTGTTTTTTTTACATATATCTAAATGACAACTTGGCGGATATATCTACCTGATTCTACAGATATTAACGATTGCGTTCCGAATCCTTGCGCTAATGGAGGGACATGTATGGATGGAGTAAATACTTTCTTCTGCGAGTGTGATGCTGGATATACAGGGGATCTCTGTGATGGCGGTATGTTAGGTTTTATTATACAACTCGCAAGAGTGTGCTGCAATCCGATTGGTCCAAATCGGATCACATGATATTCAGCGAATTGCAATATTGCATCCAACATGCACTATCCTGCTCTCTGACGTCAGAGTGCAGGATAGTGCGATCGAGGTCTGGAATTATCCTTAATTATCTAGAATTAAAATCAAATGCAGCGTTCGGGGGCAACTCAGTAACATAAAACAAACAATACACGCATTATTGTGCAAAGAGGACCCAAATAATGAACGCTGTGCTGACTCGCCAAACGGATATACCGGACTTGGTCCTGCGGACCTCGGTGCGGTATGTCCATTGGCTCTTCTCGCACATTATCTGGCCCCGCATGCACGCGCTTACGTGCATTATTTGTATAATCATTCAGTGTACAGAAAATCAGGGGTGATACAATCAAATACAGCATCCTCTTTACAGTTGATTGAATCTTTCATACGGTGCAGTGCACGCTGTTTGAGCAGTTTCCTGACTGAAGTGTCCTGAGTAAATAAAACGTTGTTATTATCATTCATATCATTATTTATTGTTATTACTATCACTATTATTATAATTTATTATGTACATCTAATAATAACACCGTGCCAAAAATTGTTTTTACATAATGGACTATAATGGTTGTGATTCAGTTTGTTAAAATCTTAAAAATAACACACTGCTCTATGCGAACGTATGAAAATGTGATTCACAATGTTTAAAATACTCAAATTTAAGCAGTGTGGAGATAATTACACTCTGTGGATGCCTCTACGGTGATAGTGTTCACGATGCGTTCACACGGTGGGTTGTATGGAGATTCGATTCATACTGTTTTAAAGGCTCAAATTTTAAGAGTGTGAAGATAATTACACACTGTGGATGCCTCTGCAGAGAGTGTGTTCACACAGTGGTTTAAATGAATATGTGATTCACAATGTTAAAATACCCGAATTTAAGCAGTGTGGAGATAATTACTCTCTGTGGATGCCTCTACAGTGATAGTGTTCACAATGCGTTCACGCAGTGGGTTATATGGAGATTTGATTCACATTGTTTAAAGGCTCAAATTTTAACAGTGTGAAGATAACACACTGTAAATGCCTCTGCAGAGAGTGTGTTCACACAGTGGCTTAAATGAATATGTGACTCATACTGTTAAAATGCTCAAATTTAAGCAGTATGAAGATAATTACACACCGTTGATACCTACAGTGATTGTGTTCACAGTGTGTTTACTCAGTGGTATATATATATATGAAGATGTGATTCGCACTATTAGAATGCTCAGATTTTAACAGTGTGAAGATAATTGCACACTGTGGATGCCTCTGCAGAGAGTGTGTTCACACACTGTTAAAATGCTCAAATTTACGCAGTGTGAAGATATTTACACACTGTGGCTACCTGTACAGTGACAGCTAGTGTTCACAGTGACCCGTATTCTGAAGTCTGGTTTGATTTAATTAAACTCTTGTCTAAAGTTGTGGAAAAACAATGGACAGCCGATTGTGACATTAATCTCGAACAGTAGAGACTCAATGTAAACAGCTCACTTGACTCACAAACTTTTCTTAATTATCTGTGAAGGATGAATAAGATAGCTATCTTCACCATCAACGAATTGAGAAGGATCACAGAATAGATAGGAAATATAATTTAAATCCAACTTTGACACGTTTGGCTGCCCATTTAAGCACTGAGTTAGACCATGGCGTAAGTTGAACAAGATTTCAGTGTCTACAGTTCACAGTGTTTTTACTTCCTCAAATTAACTCAGCTATATATTTATACAAAAATATTTTACAGACGTAGATGAATGCCACTCGGATCCATGTGCTGGCAATAGCGAATGTCATCATGGGATAGATTTCTACTTTTGTATCTGTTTAGATGGATGGACCGGCGACGACTGTGATGAAAGTAAGCTAAACCAATTAATATTACTGATAATAATGATAAAAACAATAATGATGACTTTGAAGAAAATAATAGCGCTGCAACCCTTGATAATATTAATAATGATAACAATAATGATGGTAACGAAAATGATAAAAACAATCAATTTAATCACCATATCTATAGTAATTACAATTTTGGTGAAGTTTATTTCTTTATGTATATATTCTCAGTTGGCTAGCAAAGTTGTTCTTATAAATTTACAATGTATTTTCACTGACTAAAGAATATGAGAGATGTAAGAAATGTTTCGCCTTTCCTTGTTTACACATTGTGAATATCATCATTTCTGCGAGCGTTGCCAAAATGGACTATTCCCAGAGTTGAAAATACAAAATTTCTTGGTATTAGTATTGACAGTAATTCAACTTGGTCACATCACATAAATGAAATTGAAAACAAGGTAGCGAAAAATATCGGAATTATATATCGCCTAAGCTTTTATCTTCGAAAACCGTTCTTACGTACATTATATTGCCTTCTAATCCTGCCATATTTTCATTATTGTAATTTGGTCTGGGCTAACACATACAAAACCCATCTTAACGAATTATGTTCCCTTCAAAATAAGATTGTGCGTATAATTTCTGAGAACGACATCTTACCACCAACAGACACGAAATCTGTATTTCATTCCCAGAAACTGCTGAAATTTAACGACATCAATGAACTTCAGCAATGTAATTTTATGTAAAGGTGTTTCAATTCTCAAATTCCAGAAAACTCTCGTAATTTCTTTACGCATGTATCAAATATACATCATTTTGATACCCGAACAAATGACCAAATATATATTCCTAAACACAGATTATCTTTCAACACAACATCCGTTATTCTTGCCCGAAAATATGGAATGATCTTCCGGACTACGTAAAAAATCCTTGTCAGCAACTAGCTTAAAATTCAATATTTAAAAAATGATTTTATCATCCTATGCTTTAATATCCTTATGCCTTATATTCCTTTTGATCTTAAGTTAACATGAATAATATGCAACTGTTGCGGCATTATTTTTTTCAATCTCCCTCTCTCCGTCTTCCCGTTTTCTTCCCTTCTCTTCTCTTTTCCTAGCCCTTCTT
Source organism: Lytechinus variegatus (assembly GCF_018143015.1). Lineage (NCBI taxonomy): Eukaryota > Metazoa > Echinodermata > Echinoidea > Temnopleuroida > Toxopneustidae > Lytechinus > Lytechinus variegatus. The sequence continues at coordinate 26,794,156 of NC_054740.1, forward strand.
ATCTTTGTATCGTATTTTGTGTATTGTTTATATTTATATGTCCGCAGGCGTATCCCGCCACAAGCATGTGCTTCTAGGGACCTACGCCTTCCTCTGTACACATAAGTTGTAAATATTTATATTCTTGATGGAAATTGATTTCATGTGAATTCTTGTTAACAGAAATGAAGAAATATGTAAAATGGAGGAAAATAAATGTTTATTTGAAATGAAATGAAGTTCACTTAACCGTAAGAGCCTGTCACATTATTTACTTTTAACTGGCAGATGAGACCAAAGCCCAAGAATATATTATGTGCGTATATATATGATTCCCATGTAATATTTCTTTTTCCAATTTCTGAGGGATATTCAAGTTGTAAACTTTTTATCGATACCCACTATATTAACAGAATCTTTTTTTCTCTCTCTTTCTAAGATATCGATGATTGTTTACCAGATTCTTGTGATAACGGGGGCACGTGTAAAGATGGGGTAAATACGGTTATATGCCTCTGTCCTAGAGGTTATACGGGTCAGCGCTGCCAAACAGGTATACATGATGTCTGTGATTTGTTAATGCAACACATATTTCAATTCGCATACATTCGTAATTTCGAAGCTTCGTTATTCCGAAGGTACAGATATTCCGAAGGTTCGGGTATTCCAAAGGTTCGTATTTCCGACGGTTCGTAATTCCGAAGGTTCGTTAATCCGAAAAAGAAATGAGGTTCATAATTCCGAAGGTTCGTTAGTCCAAAAACTAAATGATCAACAAACTTTATTTCGTTTTTGGACCAACGAACCTTCGGAACAACGAACCTTTTTTCGTTTTCGGATTAACAAACCTTCGGAACATCGAACCTTATTTCGTTTTCGGATTATCGAACCTTCGGAATAACGCCACAAATGTTCGGATTAACGAACCCTTTTACGTTTTCGGATTAACGAACATCGAGGTATAGGCAATTTACGTGTTTCGGAATTACGAACCTCTCGGAATGACGAAGTGTAACCATTTCAATTGCTACAGTGCAAGTCCATAGAATATGTACGTCCGAGCCCCTATGTGTGGGACCTTCAGGAAATTTTCTGTCTCTTATTTCTTGTTATTTTGACAGCCTGTAATGTTCTGAAAGAACCATGACTTGGTCAGTTTATGAAGCGAAGTAAGACTTGAGGAAAATGGTGGTCAAACATACATAAAGGTTGATCACTTCATGGAATTGCTCTACAGTATGTCATATTGATCACTTATGTGTTGCGTGATACATTGATGTTAAGATGCGCTAATATGGCTAATGGAATTAGCAAATTGCCTTGATTGGTCGCTACGCTCACTCGTATGGAAATAATGGAAATATCCTTTTTAGGGCAGGCTTTGACGCCATCGGTGTCGATCCCGGGGTAGTAGGGATATACCCCCCCCCCCCTCCCCAAAGAAATATATAGATAGGGGATAATGATTTATATCATGATAGTATATTTGTGTGGGCCACGCGCTAAATTTTATTTTGATTTCATTTATGTTTTATCTTTCTATGTCACCCAATGGTCAGTCTACCTTCATAATGTTTATTATTTATCTATACAACTTTTGTTCATATATCAAGTGCATAGAAATAATGTTTATTAAGCGCTTTATGAATATCTTTGCCTATTATTATTACTTTAGTATTATTATTATTATCATTATTATTATTATTATTACTATTATTATTATCTTTATTATTATGATCATCATCATTATTACCAAATTGTGGCATGCGACACAGGACATATAAGTGTATGTCATGGTATTCCATTTTGTACTTCATTTGACTCAGATTGATCATGAGTATGGCCGCCTGGGGGTCAAAGTAGAATAAATTAACCACACTCAGTTGTCAGTGATCAGGTGATTACAGTTATTCACATGTTTGATAGTTCTTGGCCAAGATTGTAAGAAACCAATGTTTCGTGCCCAGTCGATTCGTCTCCTGTCCTTGAAACAGGGGGTCGTGGGTTCGAAGCCCAGCCATGGCGTAATGTCCTTCAGCAGGAAATTGATCCATGATGTGTTCCAGTCAACCCATGTGACGAAAATGGGTACCAGGCCCTGATTATCCCTTGAACAACATAACCTCTGCTAATAATTATACAGCATTATTGTAGAGCGGATAGAGACTTTTGATAAAGTAAGATTTAAAGGCTAGGTAAGAAAGTATTATTATCATTATTTTTGTTATTGTAATTATAATAACTATCATTATTTTTTACAATTGTTATTATATTTATCATATTACTCTATCTCTTCAGACATTAATGACTGTTTACCCGATCCTTGTCTGAATGGTGGTTCTTGTGATGATGGGCTAGACTCGTTTACTTGCAACTGCCCAGAAGGCATTACAGGTTTCATCTGCGAGACAAGTTAGTATTTATGGTTCTCTTAATTGTAGAGCTATCATAAAAACAAAATCAGTATTCATTCTAGCTTGATATGTGCTAAACTTTTATCCACTTTACCAATGTTAACTGGAAATTTGTCGACAATGCATGCCTATGTGATACTTTTCCTACTTTTACCGCAGCTATGTGAGAAAGGCATGCGCATTAGCCGCCAGAAAATGGAAATTTGAGATGGTATCTTCAATGACGATATGATAGAATTAATACTTTATGCTAGATTCGAATACCTGAATACTTTGACAATATAGCTTATATGTACATATTTACCAAATACGATTTCATTACAAAAAAAATAATTTCAAGCATCATTCTAAAAGATGTTTAGTAATGCAGTTTCCATGAAAATGAGGCAAATAATGTTTAACAATAAAGTGAAAGTGTAATATATGAGATTCGCATTATTTCAATTCATTCATAAAAAATTAGGTTATGGAGCGATAGCAAAATCAAAATTAGACAAAAACCATGTTAATCTTTAAAGAATAGGCGATTTAGGAACAAATAAAGGAGCCTTTACTTTGAAAATTGCATACGCAAGACCCACGAAACCATGCATGTGAGTGTACTTAATGCATGCGAGGGTAAATGCTGCGTGCAAAGAAGGCCTGAGCAAGCTTTTATCTTACAAAAGTGAAATAAAATATACAATAAAATACAACAACTGATTTGTAGGATTTACTCCAGGAGCCGCGGAACCGTAATGGGCCTGGGATGTTTTTTTTTTTCTTCATATAAACGTGTACGAAAACGTTAAATATGAGATGACCACCTATGTTTCTTGTGTGGTCAGCGCCCCCCCCCCCCTTCGTCTCAGCTCCTGCCTTCTTTCAGAACCGTTCCATGGCATTCCTGTAATTCATTTCCCTTCATTCTTTGGATGAAGCTAGGTAATCTCCATTTCTGAATGATACAAACGATAATTATTTTTACGAGATTAATGTTACTTTTGTTCGTGTTTTTTTACACCATGTTCCCGCAGATATCAACGATTGTATACCAGATCCTTGCATGAATGGAGGGACGTGTAAGGATGAAATAAATGCATATACCTGCGAATGTCCTCCTGGAATTATTGGTCTACGCTGTGAGGAAGGTTGGTATAATCTTTCATACTTATTCATTCGTAGTTTTAAAATAAAACCCGCGCATTCATAAACATTCTCTCTCCAAAAAAGACACATAATACACTTGTGGTTTGACTATGGACACTAGCGTACCTACGGGGGGGGGGCAGACTGCCCCCCTGACGAGTCACAACCCATGCAAGGGACCTATCCCTGCCCCCCCCCCTGACGAAAAGTTGAAGACCTTATTTTTTATTTGTCTTTTATTTGCTTGGCAATTTTTTTCTGCTGTGAAATGTCCTTTATATCCTGTTGGGGACCTTTTTTGGGGGGCTTGTCAATTTTTTTCTGGCTCGAAATCCTTTATTTGTGGGGGTTATTTTTGGGGTCAAATTTTATGCGGACGATTTTGCACCCCCACCCCCTGTGGAAAATCCTAGGTACGCTACTGACTATGGATATCCAATTATCAGCTCACTTTACGCTCAAACCATTCATAACTGTCTGAGAATAATAATATAGGTTTTTCCACAAAAAAAAAATCGGGGGAATACAGTAAATATGAACATATAATGAAAAAAAATTGTGACTTTTCTTAAAGTTTCCCTAGTTTAAATATATAGAGTTAGACCATGTCCTTACTGAAACCAGACTTCAAAATAAGGGCCATAATAGACTCAGACCCACGCTACTCATACTTGACATACACAAAATACACGAAAACATACACTTCTTGCCCCCCCCCCCCCATCCTTTCCATGCACCCTAGGATATTATCAATAGAACTCGCGTTGACACGAATGGGTTAGCAAGACTGCAACACTGCAGTCTTGGATCCCACAGCAGTCAGGGGGCAGCACCAAAGAGGGGGTGGGTGCATTGGTGACCCTAAATGATTTCTCAGGGAGTGAATCTTGTCACCGATCAAAATATCCTGACTACGCTTTAGCAAGCATTGCATTGATGCGTAACAAAGAAAATGGTCAAAGTGCATTTCCATCTTACTTTGAACAAGACTTATAAATAATGGGTAATTAGCAGGATGATGACTTTCATTCAATTTTTCATCTGGTCTACATATCCCTAGGTTTAAAATATTTTCTTAATGTCATTCATACTTATAGTATTTTTTTTTTACTTTAAAGATATTGAATACTTACTTAAAAGAGGGACGAAATAGCCAACACTTTATGTCGTCTTCAATCGACTCTGTGTTATAAAATAGCTAGTCTCGAACTATACATTCTCGGATAACAATTGACAATACAGAAAATAAATCAGCTTATAGTTTCATTCGCCTTGGAGGAAACATTTTTTGCTTCTTAGTTACATACCTGTTATAAGAGAGTACCGAAGTGATGATGTCCCACAGTTGCCATGGTGTCATGGCGGTCTGGTTCTAAACAAATGAACCCGCCCAATGAAAGCGTCTGCTTCTTATAGGAGAAAATGGCTGTGATCGGAATTTGATCGCTTGCATCGTAAAGTCATTTGCAAATACAATTATGTACAGACGATCGTCACCTGCGACTCTGTTTAGAACCAGCCCGCCATGGCACCATGGCAATTAATGTCACACTACGGTACTCTATTGCAGGATGAATGTATTAAGTAGTGAATTTATGTGTTATTTAAGTGGGCCTATATTTCAAGACTGTTCTGCTCGGAATGTTGGATTATGGGTAAGGAAACTGGTCAGCTCTTGGTAGTCGAGGATTTGAAGTGGTGCTATAGAGGTTCGTATATGCTTTAAACTAGGCAGAACCGTAACCCAATCATGACTTCCCACTTCTTGAAAATTTTCAAATATTTGGAAGAACATGATACTTTTTACCCAGTGTCCTGATTTTCTGACTTTGTCTCGACTTTTTTTTCCTTCTAAAGAGATCAATGAATGTGAATCTTATCCTTGCTTAAATGAAGCCTCCTGCACGGATGGAAACAACGCTTTCTCGTGTACTTGTTTGGTGGGGTTTACTGGCCAACGGTGTCAAACAGGTACGTAGGCATATTCCCATATTAGTCTGCTGTAAAATCCCTTCACATGAGAAAAGATCAAAATGCAAGCTTGCTATGACCATGATGACATGTGCAGTAAGGTCCAAATTGAAGCAGCAAGTTTTATATTTCCTTGTGTGAAGACCCACTTTTGATCAAAGTTTCAAGCAGGGTCTGTGCCTGCAGACTATTCCCCTTCATCGCAAGCCATGCTGATCAGCAGGCCTAATGTTTCATATTCTGGACAAGTTGATATAATCGAGATCAGTTATCTTTCAGTTCTTTTCATACTATTTCCAAACGTTATTATGAATTTGAGCAGATTCTTAATTAAAAAACTATGAGTTTATTTTATTGTTAGAATATGTTATACACGAACAGCTGTTATAAACACACTTGCTTTATGATTTTTTATGTAGAGTGAATGAGCTGTTTTGTGTCCGATTTTTAATAAAGTCTTTCTATAATGGAAAAAATGGTCTGCGGTATACTAGAAGACATAGTGAAATTTGATGCTGATGTTCAGACATCGAGCATCATGCTGTTTTAAGTTGAAAATCATCGTGCAAATACATATGTTCAAATTTGTGATAAGGCCACCATCCCTATAAGAATAAGAGCGAAATGAATATCTAGTCGTAATGATATCACATCAATCGTACGATTTGCTATGATTCGAAACCAATTTGGCCTTTATAAAGGCTTGCAATCATCAAATATTGTATTTTTACAGTTGATTTTAATCTAAAATAGAAATATACTTTTCATTCACAATTTTCAGAATGAAAGCAAAATGCGGTTTGTTCCAAAATCGGATCGTGGACCAGTCGAAGGGTGTGCGCAGGCCTTAAATTGACATTATGCAGTTTTTAATGCTTTTTAGCCTTTATTCAGATAATATCACATTTTTCATACATACAAGGGTAATAAATAAAATGTACAAAGTAAAGTGAAGTAAATGTATACAGCATTATAACAAATGAAATATACATTATGATAATATTTTTTGAACAAAGAACAAACCCATAATAAAAACTGAGAAAATAGTTATTTTCACTTGTATTTACTGTATTTTCACTTGTATTTACTGTATAATAATGCATACCGACGTCACAATCTAATAGCGCCCTCAACCAACATTATGCAAGGCAATGGCTCCAGTCTCTACATGTAGGGTTCACGGACCCAAAACATTTGTGTTAAAGGGGCAATAAAAAATCATAAAAAATAGGATGAAATTCGAGGATTAATGTTTACAACTAGTAGATAGGATATGTGTCTGACATTACATATCTGACCAGAAAAGGGTACTTCGACAGGCTCATTTTGAAAATAAATCAACATGTATGAAGACTACACCTGACAGGATCAAGTTCATCACTTGAGAAAGTAAAATGGCCCAAGTTTTTCCGTCAGTAAGAAAAAAAGCTCCAAAATGGTGATATATCTTCCCAATGTAGAAAAAAGGGAAGTTCAGTAGTTATTCTCCCTTGAATCAGTGTTAGATTGTCAGTCATACTCATTCATTTTGTGTCAATCAGCAATATTTATTATTATTTATTAATCAGCAAAATTTAAAAATTGAGAATGTGTCGGCCGATGTGACCTTTAAGATGGTGGCGAGGTGACGTAAATGCATAACGTCTATAGGTTTGGTGGATCACGTGGAGGGGGGGGCACAGCCGGCTCTAGCCCCCCCCCCTCCCCCCTTGAGAGGTACAATCGAAATTTGTACTGTAAAAATGGCGTTAAAAAACCAATGTGCCTCCCCCTTTCAAAGTGAGGACTTTTTTTGCTAGTCAAATTTCTCCACTGGGAAAAAGTGCCCCCCCCCCTTTGGAAAATCCTAGATCCGCCCCTGCATGTTTCTGTAGAAGATTGATAGAATCATTCGAGACTAGCATTTCTGCTACCTTCTAATTACTTTGAAGAACATAGACCTCAACTTAACTTTGTACATACACGATTTTGTACATGTTTAACGTTCTTTGTGTACTCAAATTCTGTGTTCATGTTACATACTGTAGGGGAAGGCGGGGTAAGTTGTGACACTTTTTGCATTTTGCATGTTAGAATTGATACGACTAATAATATTGTAGAAATTAGTATTTTGCCTTTAAATTTGATTCTTGGGCAATATTTTTCACCTACATATAACTTCCTACCCCACACTGAAAGTCACTGTGACCTTTAAAAATGATGTCAAAGGACTCAACTTGCCCCATCTGTGGGTCAGTTATGCCATCTTTTGGGGGTAAGTTGAGCCACAAAGACTATGTACAAAATGTATGCAGGAAGGACCAGCATGTCAATTTTTTATTTTAAGTCTTTTCACTTGCTAATTCTCTATAAATACTAACATCCTCTATAAGTAAAAGAATTGTCATGTGAAGTTGCTCCTTTCTGCCTGCATATCAATGGCTTTTTAAGTTTTTTTCATTATTATACATTACCATGGCTCGACTTGCTCCTTGTTGGCTGGCTCAAATTACCCCAGTCCTAACTTCATGCGATATTTACACATCCACACATTTCTTATGCATCCATCATGTAAAAGACTATGACAAGAATGAGCATCCAAACTTGGATTAACAATATTGTTCTTATTTCTTTATTATATTTAAAGACGTGTGTAGGTAAAAAGAACTGATCTATTTCACACCTTTTTATATACTTTTTTTGGTAAAACGTGTATTTGTCCCTCTAAAAAAATACTTTTTGTTTCAAAGTTGAAAACAATGTGGTTGGGTTAAGGGTTATGTAATGGGTCATCAATACATGACACCACCACAATGTCTGATTCATTCATTATGGGCCTGGGGGTGGTGGCTCAACTTTCCCCTATGCTCAACTTACCCCGCCTTCCCCTATACATGTACAGCCTGGGAAATGAATTGACGTTAGGAGGAATGTTGTATGATAATATTTTCCCAAGCTGTATTTAAACCTAGCGGTATTATCACACAGATATCAATGAGTGTGCGTCTGATCCTTGTCTTAACGGAGGTACTTGTAACGATGGGATAGATGCATTCACCTGTAACTGCTCAGCCGGTTTCCTAGGTCAGCGTTGTGCAGAAGGTAATATAAATCAACTCCTTAACATTTATATACAATCCTATTCTGTAATATTGTGTTTGTACAAGTGTTTTGCATGTCTTTTTTGATGGTAATTTAATATCTTTAAAATCAGTATGGGGTCATGAGTAAGAAAAGTAAGTAAGAAAATAAAAGAAAGTAGAATCTTATTAGATATACTTAAGTATAAAATAAATTACTTGTATCCTATACTAAGAGCCTTTGATTTGATGCTAAAGAAACTTCACATTTCACTAGTTGCATTTGTTTATATATCTATAAGCCCGTTCGTGTCCTATAATGACTCTAAATTAATTTGGGCCAGTTTGCTCTCTTTCCATTAAAAAATTAATAAATTCCAATGGTTACGTTAGGGTACATTAATATCTAAAGTAAAATTCTACGTATCTCTGTGATGTTAATTTCATTTGATTTTATTTGTCTAGTTGCGATTTAAAAAATGTAATGGACTAATTACTAAACCAGAATAAACTAAGGATGTGAGACCCCCCCCCCCGGAAAGTGTGAATATTTTGAAAAGACAACATAATTAAACAATTCTCATTATCCATTTTTGAGGGCGGGATTCGTCAGAAAATTTGCGAGAAACCGGAAGCCTTGTCGTCCCACCCCTCCCCTTAAAGATGCTGGATATGCCACTTTTACCGAAAGCTAAAGAAATTCTATCATAATTATTCTTTTAACGCAGATTTTGATGAGTGTTCTTCACATCCATGTCTGAACGAAGCTTCGTGTATCGATAAAATAAACGGATTTACTTGCATATGCGCATATGGCTTCACAGGGGATCGCTGTCAGGAAGGTAAGAAATGTTGACCTTGTTTTGTCATTCTTGGTGATAAGTCAGGTTGAGAGGTGGAAAGAAATCTCCACTGTTTACTATATCATGCATCCAGTGTCTTTTAATTGCACCTTAACTACATGTATAAATATGTAGGAGAAGGAGGGGTAAGTTGAGCATAGGGGCAAGTTGAGCCACCAGCCCCAGGCCAATAATGAATTAGTCAGACATTGTGGTGGTGTCATGTATTGATGACCCATAGCATAACCCCACCACATTGTTTTCCACTTTGAAACAAAAAGTAGTTTTTTAGAGGGAAAAGTATGAATTTCAGCCAAAAAAGTAAAAAAGAGTGTGAAGTAGATAAGAGCTTTACACTCACACACGTCTTTAAATATAGTAAAGATCTGATAACAACATTGTTAGTCCAGGTATGGATCTTCATTCTTGTCATAGTCTTTTATATGATGGATGCATAATAAATGTGGGGATAGAAAATTATCGCACTAAGTTCGGACTGGGGTAAGTTGAGTCAAACAGCATGGGGCAAGTTGAGCCATGGTAATTCTTAAGGTAATGTATCTTAAAAAACAAACAAACCATAAAAATCGATTGAAATGCAGGCTGAAAGGAGCAAATTTACATGACTGCTCTTTTCCTTTCAAAGGATGTTAGTATTTATAGATAATTAGCAAGTGAAAAGACTTTAAACAAAAAATTGACATGCTGGTTCTCCCCCCGTACATTTTGTACGTAGTTTTTGTGGCTCAACTTACCCCAGACGGTGGCACAACTTACCCCATATATGGGGCAAATTGAGCCATTTGACATCGGTTTTTTCAAAGGTCACGATGACTTTAAGTGTGGGGATAGAAAGTTATATGTAGATGAAAAACATTTCCCAAGAATCAAATTTAAAGGCAAGGTACTTATTTCTACAATAGTACTAGTCATATCAATTCTAACATGCAAAATGCAAAAAGTGTCACAACTTACCCCGCCTTCCCCTACTGTAAAGTCATAATCTGGGAATTAAGGATTCGGAAAGTCACGCATGATAATGGGATTTAAATTTCTCATAGTTTTTAGGAACAAGTAATATTGCCTTCAAATGGTTGTTAAAATAGGTTCTCTTAATTCTGTCTTTCGGGCTATTGCGCTATTTGGTTGTTGATATTTTGAAAGTAAAATGATATGACTTTATGAGTAATTAAACAAAAAAACGCGTGATTTGTTTCAAGTAATCGAAGAAATTAGCAGTGAGTTCTACACAACATGATATTCTTTAATTATGTTAATTCATACACATTTTAAGATATGTGTGTTAGAGGTTGCACATAGTGAACACGGTATGGAAAAAAAGTAAGTTTTCCTTTAGGTTATGGGTTCTTAACGATCACTGGTTTTCACAAAAAATCAGCACCGTCCAAGCTACACTGAGACTGCGAATTTCATTTCATTTATTTCAACACGGCAAGACCTATTCAGCAAAAGCTGTTTTTGTTATGTTTGTGCATTTATCGTATTAGGATATTGATGAGCGCTATGAGCACTGAGCATACTGTTTATTCTGCTATTTTATCTATTCTGTTTAATTGGATTGTTCATTTATTATCTTCAAAAGATATCGACGAGTGCATATCGGACCCATGTATCAATGGACAATGTTTCGATGAAAGAAATCTTTTTTATTGCATCTGCATTCCTGGCTGGACAGGTGTCAATTGTGAAATCGGTAAACATTTTCTTTTCTCTTTTTTTTTAGACAATAGTAATAAATAATAACGTTTTATTTACCCAGGGTAGCCACTTCAATCATGAGACTGCTCTTCCAGCGGGCACTGCCTTACATAATAAGTTATTATTGCCCTTCTCCAGTATTAATGCTGAGCGCCAAGCAAGAAGACAGAAGGTCCATTTTTAAGTCTTTGGTATGACTCGGCCAGGGATTGAACACACGACCTCCCGTTCATGAGGCGGGCGCTCTACCACTGAGCCACCAATATGACCTTTAAGAAATATACTAGTTTATATCATGATGAATTCATCTGATTTTAAAGGAGGGCATCGCCAGGGATCAGTTTTTATAAAACGTATTACAATGAAAATTCACAGTAACAGTTAAAAGCTACTGAAATCCTTCAATCTTATAGGCTGATAGTAAATGTCATGGTAATTGTTCATTTGTTATTATCACAACTTTTTGAACGGGACCATATGTTTACTTTCACTCCATTGATGTAAGCAGTAATAATCAGATCAACCGATATATTTCCGATTTTTGAATCCAATCATTTTATTCAATTAATTTACCTTAATTAATATGGAAGCTCACTACCCCTTGTAAATCAGACCAGGGAGTTCAGAAAGTTAATTTCCTCTTGGAAATTTAATTTATAAACATAAACTTTTAAGAACATAGACGAAAATAAATGACTTCATAGTATTCAGGGGGAAGGGGTAGTACAATAGTTCACCCCCACCCTGAACAATTTGTTAACTGCTTGAATTTACGCCAGTGGTTAAGAAAAGACTTTGTGTTAAACTACGTTAGATTTTGATATCAAGTATAGAGTATCGAAGTGTGACGTCATCAATTTTAACTTTTTGTATTTCAGCGCTTTTTATACCATATATTGGTAGAGCATAATGAACCCCTCCCCCCCACGATACAAATTTTTGTGAGAATCGGTCCATGGGGCCACAATATATGACCTCATGAATACATAATTAGCCTTATTGAAATTAATGTATTACTGGCGTGGTTCTAAAAGTTATGGACCAGGCCAGTGATACATTGACTTCATTGTGTATTCATCAGGTCATATCTCAGACCCCATGGACCGATACCGAATTTTGGAAGTGGTATTTTTATCATGAGCCGCCAAAATATGGTATCATCACGCCGGTGCTCTTAAAAAATACTCGATAGAAAGAAAAAGATTCAATGATAACAGGGATTACCGTAAGTGCCATAATTATATGTCTGCATACGCTGCCTAAGATGTCCAAAACCGAAAACCCCTACTTTATAATATCTTGACAGATACAGGTCTTAGTTTATTCTCGCTCCAAGCATAAAAATGTAATCCTTACAAAACAACTCTCAAAATAACCACTTATTTCCTTTATCTTGGTAAAAAACTGAAATAGGGAAATTTTTTAAAGAAACATAATAATTGCAGAAAGATAGTAATCGCAGAAAATTTAGTTTCTAAGGATTTAATTTCAATTTGCAAAGATAAGGTGTGGATGAAATACTCAGGAATAACTTCTGAATGCTACTACTACTACAACTATTACTACTACTTCTACTACTACTACTACTACTACTACTACTACTACTACTACAACTATTACTACTACTGCTGCTGCTGCTGCTACTACTACTACCATGACTACTACTACTTTTACTCCTGCTGCTACTACTACTACTAATAATAATTGTTGTTATTGTAATGATGGTGATAATATTAATAGTGGCGATTTATATTACGAACATATCCACCTTTGGGTGCTCATGACTCTTCAAGAAATAAGATATACACATGAATACAAAATAGAAAATCTAGAAATAGAATAGAAATTTAAATTCTGAATACAATACGCTATAAAATTGTTAATGAGAGATGACACATAAGTTTCAATTCGGACCTTTTTTTCTATTGATGGAAGATAGTGTATTTGGATAGACAGGTGATTCCTTAGCTTTGGTCCTATAACTGAAAACGCATGTTACCCCCCCCCCTCCTCCATTCCGTATATTGGTTTCAAGAGCAATACAGCATGGCTGACGAGCGGAGATGAAGTAAAGGGAATACAGTGAGAAAGAGCTGCGCAAATATGTGGGGGAGAGGAAGCAAGTTAGGGATATATTGGAAAAAGAATTTTGAAGATGAAAATAATAAACGTAGAAATATTGTGTTTAACCCTTGAGATGTTCCCTCACACAGATATTAACGAGTGCTATTCAAATCCTTGTGACAATGGAGCTACTTGCATGGATGAAATCGGTAGGTTTACCTGTTACTGCCCTGACGGTGTCATAGGACAACTCTGTGAAAACGGTAGGTAACAGTCATTATCATAATGTGTAAGAATAAGATGTTTTTGCAGAGAAAATGGACCGGTTTTTTAAAGGAAAAATACACGTTTTGCTTCGTGGCAACGTGTTTATTGCGACATGAATGTACTGGGATATGAATACAGCGAGTAAGTGTGTCATCATTCAAGTGGGTCTATGTCTGCAAGACTGCACTGCTCAGACCTTTGTCTTGAACTGTTGCATGATGGGTGATGGACCTGGTCAGATATTAGTAGTTTAGGACTTGAGGTGGGGCTATTATTATGGCTACCGGCGTCACAACAAGAAAAAATAGATGAGATAGATGATCTTTTTTGTAACATGTCTCACCTAAACATAAATGAGGATAGTAAGAAATCTTGTGATGTTAAAATTACATCTGGTGAATGTCTTTCAATATTGAATAAAATGCCTTTAAATAAGTCACCTGGGAATGACGGTTTGACAGTAGAATTTTATCGTACTTTTTGGCCTGATATCTGGCATTTGGTTCTAGACTCTTTCAATGCCTCTTTTGAGAATGGCAAATTGTCATCCACACAAAGACAAGGAGTAATAACGTTGATTAAGAAAGATGAAAAAGATGCTTTATATATTCAAAATTACAGACCAATCACCCTTCTTAATGTTGACTATAAACTTTTATCTAAAGTCTTGGCTGAGAGGATAAAACTTGTATTAGGAGAAGTGATACATGTGGATCAAGTTGGGTATCTCCCAGATAGGAATATTGGGGAAGCAGTGAGAATTATTGATGATATTATATTTTATACAAAAGAATATGATATACAAGGTTATTTAGTTGCGGTTGATTTTGAGAAAGCTTTTGATCCGGTCTCACATTCATATATGAAGTCCCTAATGAAAAAGTATGGTTTTGGTCCATATTTTTGTAAATGGATAGAAGTAATATACAATAATGCAGTCAGCTGTGTTATGAATGGAGGATTTTCTACAGGTTTTTTTGATATAGGTAGAGGAGTAAGGCAGGGGGATCCCCTTTCTCCATATATTTTTTTATTAATTATCGAAACTTTAGCAGTGGCTGTTCGAAATGAGCAAACTTTAAAAGGTATTTCAATAGGTGACATGGAAATAAAGATAGTAATGTATGCAGATGATTGTTCAATTTTTTTAAATGATACAAGTGATATAGAAACATTAGGTAAAATATTGAACTCTTTCTATTATATTTCTGGATTGAAAATCAATAGGGACAAGACTTACATTATGAAACTAGGTTCTTGTAGTCAAAGTAGTGATAGCTTGCCCGATATCTTGTTAGGAAAACTGGTTCCCATTGTAAAGGTGCTTGGGATATACTTTTCTCTTGATATAAATATTAAAGAAGAAATGAATTATAAAGAAATACTAAGTAAGATAAAACGAATGTTAGGATGGTGGAAACAACGGGATTTAACCCTATTTGGGAAAATCCAGTTAATTAAAGCCTTTGGAATATCAAAATTGTTACATGTATCTTCCATAATGTCTGTACCACAATGGGTGTTCAAAGAAGTAGAGAAGATCTGTTTTAATTTCCTTTGGAATGGTCATGATAAGATAAAAAGGAATATCCTTTACACCAGTTATAATGCAGGAGGTTTGAAAATGTTAAATTTTAAATAAATGGTGTGTGCTCAGCGTGTGATGTGGATAAAAAGACTTCTTGGTGGTAATAAGGAAATGAAATGGAAACTATTTTTTAAGCATGTTTTCAGATCTTTAGGAGGGAGGTTAATATTTCTCTGTAATTACAATCCCAGAGCTTTTAACATCAATGCACCTAACCTCTACTTGGAATTTTTGGATATTTGGAATTATTTAAAAGAAAGGGAATTTATTATCAGAGAAATGCATAGTGAAAACCAAATAATTTTTAACAATACCTTTATCAAAGGCAGGACCTTTCCTTTTAATGAAAAACTGTTTAAAGTCAACATTTTTCAAGTAAAACACATTGTTGACACAGAGGGCAAAATGAGAACAGGAGATTTTTTCTTTAAAAAAGGTTTAAACGTAACTGATTTATTTTCTCTTAACGAATTTATAACAAGATGCCAATTGAATGGAAGAATTGTAGAATATCATCTGGGAGAGGTGACACACGGCACGATAACATTGATTTTTCTAAAATCTGTTTTGATATTAACAAGAATGTGCTTTCCTTTACCTCTGTGTCGTCCAAAATGATCTATAACATATTTATTAATACAATACAAGATTCATTCATTTTTAAACATCCAGATGTGTCAGCTTTAAACTTGAATAAGTCGGCAGTTGCAACCTGTTTTTCTCTCCCTCGAGTTTCTACATTAGACTGGAAGTTAAGAGAATTTCAATACAAACTTTTACATAGCATCATATATTGTAATGACAAACTTTTCCAGTTTGGCATAATACATTCCAATACTTGCTCTTTCTGTAGAAAAGAGATAGAAACATATTATCATGTCTTTTATAAATGTGCTGAAGTGTCTAAGATTTGGACTGAAATAGGAAACAAATTACATCTTTTAAAATTCCTTGATATACAGTGGCTTGAAGTATTACTTGGTGTTAGAGACAATATAAAACACAATGCTTTCTTAAATCATGTAATAATTTTGGTCAAATACATGATTTACAATAACCGTAAACTAGGAAGGATCCCTACATGTAAAGAAATATGTAGTGCCATTAAAAGGTCAAAACAGATTGAATATGAAAAGGCAAAAAGAAAGGATAAGTTGACTTTACACCATACAAAATGGGAAATTTTTTCCCAATTGCCGTTTTGAGTCACATTGTACACTCATGTGTTTATTATTTTTTTTCTCTCTTTTTTTCTCTTTTTTTTTTTTTTTTTTGTCTCGCCCACCAGAGGTGAAGGGGAGACTTAGGGATCCCAATGTCCTCCGTCGTACATTACAAACTTGTAATGATACATAACTCCATAACCGTAAGTCGCTTTTCAACCAAACTTGGATGGTAGATGGACTTGGGGGACCTGCATGTTATGCTGCAGTCTGAGGTCACATAGTAAGGTCAAAGGTCATTTTCAGGTCAAAGGTCATTTTCAGGTCAACGTTATAGTTTACATGCAAGACTCTTATGACACCTAACTCCACAACTGTAAGTCGCTTTTCAACCAAACTTGGATGGTAGATGGACCTGGGGACCTGCATGTTATGCTGCAGTCTGAGGTCACATGGTAAGGTCAAAGGTCATTTTCAGGTCAACGTTAAAGTTTACATGCAAGACTCTCTTATGACACCTAACTCTGCGACTATAAGTCGTTATTCAACCAAACTTGGATGGTAGATGGACTCGGGGGGACCTGCATGTTATGCTGCATTCAGGGGCGCATGGAGGGTCAGGGGTCATTTTTAGGTCAACGTTAAAGTTTACATGCAGGACTCTCTTATGACTCCTGACTCCGCAACCGTAAGCCACTTTTCAGCCAGACTTGGATGTTAGATTGGCTTGGGGGACGTGCATGCTATGTTTTGCAATCAGAGGTCACATGGTAAGGTTAAAGGTCATTTTCAGGTCAACATTAGTGTTTACGTGCTAGGCTCTTATGACAAGTGTTATTCCAACCCAGTCATTTCACAATGAAGCTTCGATATAATTCTCTTGCCCGCCCTCGCAAAGCACGATATTTTTGGTTATTTTTATAAGTGGGCGAGACACAAAATTGTTTTTGCCTTGTTTTCTTTAAACTCTTTCTCCCACTGATCCTTACCCATCAATTTAAAAAGATAAAGAAAATGGGTTTTAGTTTGGCTGCTTCCCCTTCACATTCACTGTTTTCTGTTTTTTGTTGTGTTTTGTTGTTTTGTTTTTGTGTGTTTGGTTGTTGTTGTTTTTTTGTGTGTGTGTTGATGTTTTTGTGTGCTTAATATATAATTTCTTTATTCAGATCGTGGTACATTTTTTGAGTATAAACGTAGAGACCTATTCTTTTTTGTATTTTATTATAAAATACAGAGATAGAATTTTTTTTCCTTTTTTTATCATGGGACAACTTATTTACATCTTTATTAAGCAAAGTATTATATATATCAATTTTATTATTTGCTCAGAATTTAAAAAAGTCTTTATGTTTGTTTTTGTTTTTTTTTAGTATACAATACCACATTATTATACAGAAAATACATGTGAAAATAA
This sequence comes from Lytechinus variegatus, assembly GCF_018143015.1. Lineage (NCBI taxonomy): Eukaryota > Metazoa > Echinodermata > Echinoidea > Temnopleuroida > Toxopneustidae > Lytechinus > Lytechinus variegatus. The sequence goes on from NC_054740.1 coordinate 26,811,764, forward strand.
TGGATTTCTTTGCATTATGGGTTGTGATAATCTTTGTTTAAAAAATGATCATCACAATGTATATTTCATTTCTTATATTGCGACTTGTATTTCACTTTACTTTGTATATTTTATTTATTACTTTTGTATGCATAAATGTGATGTTATCTGAATAAAGGCTAAAAAGCATTAAAAAAAAAAAAAAAAAACATACCCTTTAAAGGTCAAGTCGACCCCAGAAAATGTTGATTTGAATAAATAGAGACAAATCAAAAGGGCATAACACTGGAAATATCAAACTCGGATGTAAAACAAAAAAAGTCATGACTTAAAAGTTTCGCTTATTTTCACAAAACAGTAATTCGCACAACTCAGTGACATGCAAGCGAGAGAGTCGATGATGTCCATCACTCACTATTTTTTTTTTTTATTATGCAACTTTTCAATTTCACCAATTTGATATTAAGGACCAACTTTACTGAACAATACAAATGTTATAACACTGGTAATGCCACATGTTCGGGGGGATAAAGTTTTGTTTCACAAGACAACGTGAAAAAAAATACAATAGACATAGTGAGTGATATCATAAGTTCCCTCATTTACGTTCAATTTTGATGTATTGTCAGTGTTACGCTTGTTGTATTTTTCTCTTTTCTTTACTCGAATCTACTTTTGGGGATAGACTTGTCCTTTAATAAAATCAGAAAAATTAGAAGGAAAAACATTTTCGTACATGTTTGTTGAAAATCCGTAAAAATACGGAGTTATGATTAAACTTTTGATTTCATGACGTCATTGCTAATCAGGTCTTTTATATTATTTTTCTTTCTCATAAAGTGAAGAAAAAATGAAACGAGGAGAAATTAATAAGGAGTGAAAGAAGAAAATAAAGAACGGATATGGCAGATAATATAAAGGGGATCAGAGTCACATCACTATTTCTTAAGAAAATTGATAGTCTTGGTAAGAAATCATAAATTGTTGCCATGACAATTCAACAGTGATTTTTCTTTTATTTCTGTGCAGAGGACCCTTGCAATCCGAGTCCCTGCATGAATAACTGCTCGTGCAGCGTGGCAGATGACAACATGATGGCAGTATGTACGACCGACTCGCAGTATATCGCTGGGGAGTTTTGTGAAATAGGTGACAAATTAATGAATAAGTATAAAATTAATAATAATTATAGTAAGAGTAAATAATGATAATGATAATCGGTAAAGACTTTATACGCAGTAGGAAGAAGAGAAATTTTTGAATGTTCGAAAAATACGTTTTGCACCTCCTTAACCAAACCCAAGTGGATACCTAATCCCATGTGCACTCGACCGCAAATGAGGGAGGAGTTCGATCCGCAGAATTTGCAACATCAGTACACTGTACGCTCAAATTTCGTTTAGAAGGGTATCGCAATTGTCGATAATACAAATTAAAGACAGTTTTGCTTTCAAAATAAATTAAAAGGGAATAATGTATTTACTGTATTGATAAAAACTTTAATAATAATTAATCTAATTGTATTTTGTTTCATGTAACTCCGACGTACGCCTTTTGTGATCTTTAATTCAGCATTTTTTGCTCTCATAATAAATGATTTATATGTTGTTCTATGGTCTCACATTACGCACTCTGTCTTTCTTTCTCATACTTAATCTTAACACCCATCTACCTCATGTCTTTCCTGTTTCCCTCTGTCTCCCCCTTTCTCTCCTCTTTGTTTTTCTCCCTACCTCGATCTCTACTCCAATTTCATCTCGTCTTCTCTTGACCCTTTCTTTCACTTGTCATCCTTGTACTTAAAGGTCCCATGAAATACAGCAAAGATGCTGATTTATTCGTTAGCTTAGTGGTTACTAAATTACGATTCAATCAAAATTTTACCCGAAAACATCCCACATCAGGTTCAAAGGCAGTTTTAAATTGAAAATTTAACCAAATTCGCCCCGCCCACAAAAATTCAGCCCGATTTGGTTTCGTATATCACGTGTCCATTATGACGTCAGGGAAGGAAGCTGCCGAGTGTTGTTGACGTTTGGAGCGTGAAGTGCCTATTGTGGTTGCACGTGTGGATTCAAAGTAAATAAATTGAATTGCTAGAATAATATTCAGATTCTGAATCTTCAAAGTCTGAAGAATCAGACGCAGCTCATGATGATGCTGCAGCCATGATCAAAACCAGATAAAAATCTATAAAAAATCTGTTAAGGATGAGCTTGGTCGAAACAGCAACTACACGAGGAACGTGTACAATAACTAGGGGTCCGGCTGCACAGCTGCGAAAGCCTTCCTTCCATTACGTCACAAGGATTGACAGGTCGATCGATCGACTCTTTCGAAAATTTAAGTGGGCGTTCCCGTTGAAGTTCATTTTCATGGAATAACTCAACATCGGTTCGTCGTACACAGGAACCGATGGCAAATTCGTATTTTTCAAGTAAAACTACCCAATAATAGATATGTATTTAGAATAAGATGAAATTGATGTCATAGAACCTTTTAATTTCTCCCCAAAATTTTTTTTATCCTCTTCTCCCACTCTTCATTCGTCTTTCTGTTCAGTTCACGAATGTATTCTGAACGACATTTGTGAGAATGGTGGTACATGTGTTCCTTTGAATGATTCGAGCAAGTGCATCTGTCCAATATATTTTACCGGAGATCGCTGTGAAAGTAAGTCCTTTTTTCCGGGGGGGGGGGGGTGATTGGCGATATACAGTGCGTATAAAAGAAAGAAACAGTTTTGAAAAGTCTATGAAAAATTGTTTCAGATTATGACATCTATATTACATGCTCTGAAATCTTATCTGTGAATGCCATTAAAAAAAACATGAGCGAACAAGGGACGTTTTTGTGAGGGGTTCAAAAAGATACTTGCGCCAAAATGGCAGAAATGACAAATTTGATGGTCAGATTTTTTGCTAATCATCAGTCTTCCTCTTAACATTTTCATTATCTTTGCCATGATTTTTCAAATTTCATTTACAAATTTATTCATTTACATGAATTATTTTTTTTTCATTAAAACTTCTTGACCTTTCAATTTTCCTTCATAAGTGAGAAAAGAAGGCCTTTTGTTAACCCAAGCAAGATTATTTGCATTATAAATTGGGAGAACTTGTTATTATTCAAATCATATTTTATAATAATAATGATAATAATGATAATAATAATAGACATTTATATAACGCCATCTAACTAGAAATATTTCATACCGAGGCGCGTTGTTATTATTATTACCCCGGCTTTAGCTCGAGCTGCCTTCACCGCTCATGCATTCAAGGAGGTTATCCTGCCGGGTACCCATTCACCTCACCTGGGTTGAGTGCAGCACAATGTGGATACATTTCTTGCTAAAGGAAATTACGCCATGGCTGTGAAACAAATTATGTTATGGTAACTTTAAACAACATGAATCCTATTTTCAATGGGTTAATGATTTCTTTACCAAGTTTAATTATGTGCTTGACATGACAAAGATGAAAGGATTCATGCCTTTCAATGGCAATGGTGTATTGAGTCAATTTCGATGGAGCTAGATATGGCAGATCGGATAAAATGTATTAAAAAAGTTGTGAGCCAGCGAAGAGAGCAAGCAAAAATGTCCACTTTTTATTAGAATATCAAATTTTGTGATAGATTTTGACATAATATTCAGAAAAGTAATCATATTTTACTTACTATCTATCCTTTTATTTTCCTTCCACATTTTTTTATTGGGGGAACACCCCCGAGCCACTGTTAAAAGGCACCATAACCTTTGTAGCACACAATGAAAGGATTTGAAAAAAAAAATACACGCTTTCCCATAATTCGGTTGAATTTTTTTGTTAAAGAAGGAAGGTAAACGAGAAAATATATTAAAAACAATCAGCAACAGAACAATTCAAGCAAATAAATTTGAAAATGAATTTTGACCGCAGAATTAGAATACTAAGGCAAAGATAATGACAAATTTCAGAGGAAGTCTGCTGATTAGCAAATAGTTCGATCATCATATTTATCATTTTATGCCATTTTGGCGCAAGCCTCCTTTGTAGCCCCAGACAAAAACATTCCGTGTTCGCCCAAGCATGAACGAAACTTATTTTTCTTAATGGCATTTGAAAGATAAGATTTCATAGCACATAATACCCCCAAACTAAAGACATCATGATATCAAAGAAAGTCTATAGACTTTTCAAATCTGTCCCGTTTGTTTTTATACGCACTGTAGTTGAAATCACTTATGTTTTTCTTAAAGAAATATGTTTGCTTAATCAGAATGAAACTCTCGGAGCAGTTTGATTAAAAATTTAACGTATTTCTGAAATCTTGATTCCCCTCATGTTACCCGTAGGCCCGTATACAGATCATATCAAGTCTGCACTAATCATTTGTATCTAAATTCATTGAAAATAAAATTAAGCAGCATGTACAGATTTTGTACTGCCTAGTTAACTACATGAACTTCGGGTTCTTTATGAAATTAAAACTATTTGATACAATTCTTTTAAAAAGTCGTACTTCAAGGTTCAAATTGGATATTTCAGTTTAAACCCTAAATAGACTGGGCTATTTCGATGCCTAAGAAGACGGGGGGCTGATTCAGCCTACCTCTTATGATCTTGGCCATCGATCGCGCTATCGCGACGAAAACTGTAAAATGTCATTCTTCAAAAAAATTCATTGCTATTTTTATAATGTTGATTTATGAGTTAAAAAATGATCTAATTGACTAAATAAGGTCCTAAAATGCTATTTTTGGTTCGCAGAATTTTCTTAGGCGTCTGATTAAATATACTTTATCAGAAAATTACAATATCATATCTATTTTCTTAGGGATTAAAATTTTCGAAATTTCTTTTGTATTTCTCTCTTTTTCGGCGACTTTTTGTTCTTATTTGGGTTTTTTATTAAATGGAAAATTTCTGAGACACTGTTTATCTTGACCATAATAGATGAAATTAATTGAATTCAATCAGTAAAAGGAACATAAATGATACATTTTATGAATATGGGCTAAAAACATAATTTGAGTTTGATTTGTACACGAATTCACATTTTCGAGCAATTTCGGGTCTGCATGCACTTACGAAATGTTTTGTAATATCGGAACCGGCGAGTACCGGGGGTCGAAACTCCGCTCTCAAAAGTTACGCGATAGTAAAAACTAGACAAAAAATTGCGCATCGGATTTACCGCGAAAAATGTTGAGGAGGCTGAATCAGCCCCCCCCCCCCCCGCCCGTCTTATTAGGTTTAAACATTTGGCTTAAACTTTAAAACGATACCAGAGTGTAGACAAGTGGAATGCCTCTACCTGCATCATGCGATTCAATATAGCAGCAGTGCTGACTTTGAAACCTACTGTAACTCGCAAGAGATGTTCAGTGATACTTGGTTATTCTTATTTCCACATTTTATGAACTAAACAAATACACTTACAGAGATGGTAATTCAACAAATACCCCCCAATTCGGTCAAAGTTCATTGACCTTTGACCTTGGTAATGTGACCCAAAATGCGCACAGGATGTTCAGTGATACTTGGATTATTCTTATGTCCAAGTTTTATGAACTAGACCAACATACTTTCAAATTTATGATGGTAATTCAACAAATACCCCCAATTTTGGGAAAATTCATTGACCCTAAATGACCTTTGACTTTGGTCATGTGACGTGAAACTCATGCAGGATGTTCAGTAATACTTGATTAACCTTATGGCCAAGTTTCATGAACTTGGTCCATATACTTTTCTAAGTTATGCTGTCATTTCAAAAACTTTACCTTAGGTTAAGATTTGGTATTGAAGCCGCCACCGCCGTTGGAAAAGCGGCGCGTATAGTCTCACTCTGCTATGCAGGTGAGACAAAAACCATAGTCCCGGTTCATCAAGACTTGTTCTAATAACAAATGCGCAATCGCTATGACGAATTTACTATCAACCGATCGGATTTCAGTTACTTTTGACTGTCATTGCAAATTTGTTATTATAGTAAGTTTTAGGAAGCACGCTCCGGGTTATGTGAAGCGTTGTTACTGTGTTACTTTGTCTTATTCTCATAATTTTATTATCGATCAGTGTCTTACTTTTCTCTCTCTCACTTTAAAGTTCCGTGGTGCTCCGCCGAGGTCGTGTGTCACGGAAATGGCAATTGTGCCGTGGTTGATGGTGAACCAACATGCTTCTGCTTTTCAAGCTGGGTTGGATCATTTTGTGATATTGGTAGGCTCACATTTTTATACAATTCATGGCTCTAATTGAAAATATAAGATGACATAGTGTATATGAACCAAACGATCGGTTATTTGGAACCGTGATCATGCTGTTGTATGGTGTAAGTAAAGTGTTTTGAACAGTCATGATAATGATTTGAGATGATGGTTTTCCAAGTGTAAAAGTACAAATTGAAAATTACTGTATGCATTACAATCACTACCACTACTGCTAATACTACTGCTCATACTGCTACTGCTACTACTACCACTACTACTACTACTACTACTACTACTGCTACTACTGCTACTACTAATACTACCACTACTACTAGTCATTATTATAATTGAATTTTGAAATCCCTTTTCCATTCAGATAACCCATGTTTGCCTGTAAACCCTTGTCATAATTCTGGAGTGTGCACATACGATGTTAATGAATCCCTTTCTAGTGCATCCACATCTTGCATATGTGACCAGTCTTGGATAGGCGACCGTTGTGAAATTGGTAAGCTCCAACTCAATAATTGCTGTTCGTTCGCTCTTTATCTCTACGTGTTGATTTGCGTTTTGTGCTCAACAGTATGGGGCTTTCGCTTTGCGATGCACAAGGGATTCATGAATGTTGACCAACAAATGACAATGAACAGCTGGGAGGTTTAGGTCGAAAATTGGTAAACAAGAACAGCAGTTTCAAAGCTGACATAACAAATATATTACTTGTCCACAGTTCAGGACGAAACTGAAGTTTTGATTCACTACTTTTTCACCAGAAAGACTTTTTAGTTTTTGTGGCATGAAGGGCGTTAGACAATAGATTTGCTATGTTCTTGAATCTGTTGTGCATCGTTGTGCGTTAACTCCCTAATGACGCATGCCATAATGTGTGCAGGGTTGAATGGGAACGCACCCATCCCTGAAAACGTCAAGTTGCCATCTCGTCAACTTACCACATGGACTACCCTCATTTAGTTTAATGCCATTCTGTCCATTTACATTTCGTCTAACAACCATTTGGTCCAATCATCACTTCGTGTAATCACCAATTCGTCTTTGACCATTTAGTCTCATAACCAGTGGGTCTAATATTCGTTTGTTTTTATTCATTTTGTCCAATTAACATCAAGTCTGATTAGACCTCATGGTATATGGACCAATTGGTTCTTAGACGAAATCGTGAGTGGACGAAATGGCAATTAGATCTCATGGATACTGGACGAACTGATGGTAGACCAAATGATAATACGAGTTGGCAATAGGACGAATCGGCATTGGACCAAATGAAAATAAACCGAAACAACTGTCCTGACTTGCTTGTTTGTGGGATTATGGGAGGGTGTGTGGGAATGTGTGATAGATATATTTGAGGTGCGTGTGTATAGCGTGTTTGTGATTGGATTAATTTTACCTTTACAGGGCTGCATATGTTTGTATCGATGTTTGAGTAAAAATACATTCGGTTGGACGAGCGCGTATGTGAGTATGGTGATGTGAATGATTTTTTAAAAACTAATATTCTTATTTAATTTTTTTATAGAAAAGAAACCCCACGAAAACAGACGTCATTTTAAAACAAAACGCCTTATTCGACTATGGTCCTGAACGATGTATGATAGGTAATATGGTAGGGGTATTCCGGATAATGCTTGATAATGGAAAATATTCCATTAAATAATTTAATTACAATCCACACAAAATAGATCATCGCCCTAACCCGCTACATGCATCGAATCTGGCGTTGATCCATCAAACAGTTAAGTTGTAACAAGTTATTATATAAGGTCAACTTTGGGGTAGGCCTGTTCAATGTTGGCACTAAAAACAAATCATAATTAAAAGAACCATTTTCCGAATGAGAGACCATGTTACATAGCCCCCTCCCGCTCTTTCCTTGATAAAAATAACAGTGTAGGCCATTAATAAACAGTGCACACATCCACCTTTTTGGTGCTCAATGAACTCCTATATTACCCCGGCTAAGCTATAGTCTATCGATTCTGGTGCTCAGAGCTTTGTGAGGAGTTAAAGATGAAGTCGTATCCATCAAAGAAATAATGATGAATATTTTTCAAAAAAATCAAACAATCAAAACACTGAAAATATCAACGACAACGGATGCAAAAATAAGAAAGTTATGACAATTTAAAGTGCTTATTTTAAGGAAAACGGTGATAAAGATATACACGTGAATGGCGATGTGCAAATAAGAAAAAGAAAAGTAACGTAATTCACGATTTCTTTCGCAAATAATGATACGAAATCTTATCTTCCAATAATGTAAATTCTTGTTTGATTCCTCATGGAAAGTGCAAGTTCATTTTGATGGAGGTCTTTTTTATCATCAAATCTATGAAAATTGAAATATTTGGTATGCCTCACAAAAAATGCAAGAGAAGTAATGAGTGTGTGAGACATAATCAACTCCCTGCTTTGAATACTAACCAGGATGTGAATTTGAATGTCTTGTGAAAATAACCCAAATGGCATTGCCAAAACTCTTTCGTTTTATATCGAATATTGACGGAAATGTCAGTGCTGTGACTGTCTGAATTTCTCTACTCAAGCAATTTCCTACTATGCCCTATAAATTCAACATTAAAACAAATATACGGTATTGTGTTTCTTGTTATTGTTTTTATTCATCCCAGTAAAAAAAAATGTCAGCCGCTGTGTATACATCAAACGGAAGAAGTTATTCAATTCGGATTTGACAATGCTATCTCTCAGTCTAAATAACTCATAACTTATTGAAATTTAAGAGTGTCTACTTCTTGGAACAAAAAAAATAAATATATATATTTTCCGGCAAGTTCTAAACAGGGTAAGAGTCTTCCCATTGATGAGTTCTTGGTCTGAGACGGCATGTTGTTCAATGTTGAACAAGGTTCTTAGATCACAGTCGTTCACCTACAAGAGGACAGACTGTAATCACAAACTCGGGAGGGGGTGTAGAATACGCTGTTCGTAGCAAAGTGGAAAAGCTAGAGTAGTAACAACTGGCTTGCTGAGTGTCGTGTAAAATCAGCGACGCACTCCAAATTCATTTGTCCCACAAGCGGCTGCCTTGACAGTTCGAAAACTGTTGTAGTGACAATGTCCTTATAATTTCTTCATCAGTAATACTCTATCATCCAAATTAAGGTCTGCCTGCTAAGCGAAAACATGTGCTAATGAAACCCATTTTGCAACTGGGACCTGTTTCACGGAGGCGATGTCATGCTACATCAACTTAAAATTTTGCAATTCGGCACGAACCCTGCCTTAGCGAATGGACTGTTCCAGTTTGGAGCAGTGCGATATCATGCGGAGAGTATGTCTAGGTTACTATAAGCTGTAAACTGTTTTTAAATCAGCTGTCGAGGCTTTTTTCTGTCGGAGATAATGTTATCATAATTTCAGGTTTGAAAGGGACCCTGGTTTCACAATGGTAAGCTACAGTTGTGTAATATCTTCACACAAATGTATCTCCTTTTGGTTTTGTCGGAAACTGTCCAATATCATCGTAAGATGGCGGAGACACCTCTACTCCATCTACATCCGACTTTTGATTCAGTGGTTCACTGGCATCAGGTTCTTCTCCGTCTTGCGTTGTTCCTTCCGGCCTCGATCCCACAACAGTTGTGGCATTTGAGCTTCCGTCTGAGAGACACCTAAGACAACATTTACAAACAGCTACAAGGACGCTTAGACAACCGAGAACTATGCCAGTTATTTGTATCCAGGACAGAGGTCCCTTGTCTGTATGAAAAAGAAAGCAAGAAAAATATCAAAATAAAATTTAGCATGAACTTGACACGATATCATTTAAAACAATTTGACATAATACATGTATTATAGTTAAATATTGCTTCTTCACAGCCTTTTCAGCCTTTTAAATGTAGGATTGTCTTTACAGCCCTCTGTCCAATCTTTTTAGCCATTAATTTAATATGTATCAACTTGATGACAATAATTTCATTCAAATCCCGGTAAAATAGCCAACGACCAGTCAATGTTCTTCTTTTTCAGGGAGTTCGTTCATAAACGAACAAAACAATATCGAGGAAAAAACATAAATAACAAAGTATTAAAATGTAAAAATCAAAAGAACAAGTAGAAAATATGTATAAAAAAAGAAGAAAGAAAATAAATAATGTGGATTAAGACAGGATTTTTCCAACTGTATATACAGCTGAATTGAGCTTATTTCGCGATTATTTCATGCCAATTAATTAAAATCCAGGATCCAAAAGTAAATGCTATTTCTTGCAAAGTCTGTTTTTGCGTATATTTGAAAAAATATAGTTTTTTTAATTTTCATAGTGCACAACATTTCTTCCTCGATGTCTTCTACAACTTTTGAGATCGGATTCAAAGCATATGATTAGTTTTCTTTACGTAAATCTATGGAGGTTTATTTTAATCTTGTAGTGAACGAACATTACCATAATAAGTTTGGTGTAAGCAATGCTTAATACTTTCGTTGATGATTTATAAAATAAGGGAACAATGACGTACATTTACAAAGTATATCGCAATTCATTATTTAACAAAACCAAATTAAAATAACCGAATTGTAGAAAATAAAGCATAAATGTTGAAAAGTCGAAAGGAGTCTAACGACACGTACACTATAAATGAGACAAAGAGACACTTATACTCGAATACATACCCTAAGATACAGAAGAAATATGACATACTCACTTCTGCATTTAATAGCGATGTCATTATCGTGAGTGCAGTTGTCATGAACTCCCCATCCTCGAGAGCGGCAAGATCGCAGTGATCGCTCCAAGCCGATGCAGTTCACATCATCCAGCAGGATCATCCCGCTTCCACCAGGGACGTTGCGGACGCTGGTTCTGGCTGCATCGTCATACCCCAAGCCCATGCACACTACGTCAGCTTCATCCTTGGTCCATCTGCTGTTGCAAACAGTGCCCCAGATACCCTGGTAGTACACCTCCACTCGCCCATGGGCTTGGCTGCTCCCGTCCGCGAGGCGCGAATCTCCATCTGCACAATGAATGCACAGTAAAGACACTGATTCACATTTTTTTTTATACAACGCTGTATATGAACCTTAAAGTAGTTGCTTAAATAATTTGAACGAGTGTTTAAAAATGTTAAACTAAGTTTTTTAATACCTAATTGTCAATGAATTAAGCATTTTTATTCAATCCTAACCAGGCCGAGTAATTTTTTTTTGCGTGTGTGTTATATGACAGGGGAGGTGGGGTTCGTTGAGATCTCGGCCGCCTATCGTGCGAACGCCGTGAAAATTTGTATGATTATAGTGTGGGATGTGATCTACAAGGCTGCGTGGTTGATTTTTCCAAAATAATAAGATTTTTTTTAAATATGAATTAGTTATGCTATAATGTATGCGTAAATAATATGTTTGCTCTAATTCATTAAAAGAAGTATTTATAGCATTGCTATTACATAGGAAAATACTCTGGTTTGAATATGAATTTCTTATGTATTTTATTGTTTTATGAGTTCCATGTCTTTCAGCCTTTTGTTTTCCTTTGTTTTTCTCCCAAAATTTATGGCAAAACCTTTATGATGCATAACTACATGTATGCTAAATCAATTGATTTCAGCGGATGAAAGTAAAAATAATCATATTCTGTATGAATAAGAAAAAAAATCACTTCATATTCACTTTGTACACAAAATCGTGTTTGTTTTTTAGCATTTTGGGTCTGACGTGCACCTATCCAATGTTGCGTAATATTTCAACCGCATAACCGGGTATCATAAATTATTTTGTGCTAAAAAAATGCGCAAGATTTCAAAGTAAAAAACCAGCAGGTGGCGCGGTCGAAAAATTTCGCACGGCGGAATGGTCACGGAAAATGTCGAGTCGAGAGGGGGGGGGGTTGATTCAACCCCACCCCTTGCGGTTTTAGGGGTAAACTGTTAATAACTACTCTAAGGTTAATATAGTAAGCAGTTTTGTATTAAACAAAACAAAAAACAGTATTTAACTGTGTATCAAGATTATGAAAATACAGACAGATTCAGATGGTGCCAGTATTAATAACTTTAATGGCGTAACATGACTATTAAGATGCCCTACATTGGAACATTCAAATGACAAAGTACCTGCAAGTTTTATTCATGATGTGATAATTACTATTCGGTGTGTTAATACAATATGTGATGATACACAACGAAAAAAAAAGATATCTACATGTTACAACGTAGGGGAGCTCTTAATCGATAAGTTTTTTTTTATCTTGACTGAATAGGAACACCCTATTCTGTCCATCAAAGCAAAGGCTATGTTCGCCAATAATTTGTAAGACGGTAGGAACATTCTACCTGTTTGATCAACACTTGCTCCGTGGTATGTTTTTTTCTTTGCCTCACCTGGGAATGTATGGTAGCTTTAAAAGTGCTGTCGATCCGACAAGATGTTAAGATATTTTATCTGACCACGTCGACATAATTGTGTTTTTATGTCAACATGGTGTGATGTGATAACATGTCTTACCAAGTCGTCGTAGTAGCCCTACGATGTTTACAACGCGAGAAATGTTATCTTGTTGAGTCGACTATATAGAAAGTTGCATGTCGACATGGCGAGATATTTTACCTTGTCAAGTCAACTTATAAAAAGTTGTCGGTATACATGGAGAGATACTTTATTTCACCAAGTCGGCGTATAAAAAATTGTATGGTAGTCTACTGTGCAAACGCTTTACTCGAAATGAATACAGAGCCTAGAATGACTTCTGTACTGAAGGCCAAATAGCAAACTTTATTTCTGCTAGAGTCTGTCAGTTTCAATCAGATTCTATGCCAGCAGACTAGCCAGATGTCGCCATGACGAATATAATTTCTTTCCAAGCAGATAGTGAGATACTGGTGGAGGTATCTCGCCATGTCAACATAGATCTTTAATAAATTTCCGTAGAAATGACCTCCGAGACTGATCTAACCTTCTGTATGTTGACACACTACGCCGATATTCTTATCATTGCTGCATTGAGATGAAACCCATTCACTTCGGGAACATTCCTCCAGGCGATTCTCGTTGCCTTTGCACACGACAGGATCCAGCCAACCTCGGCCATTTCCATCTCCAAATGCAGTTCCAGTGCTGAAGGAAGCTCCTCCTTTAAATCCAAGCTGTCTGCAGGCTGCTTTGGTTTCTGCTAGTCCCCATTTCTTGCCACACACCGTGCCCCATTCGGCATGGTAGAAAACCTCAAGGCGTCCTTGATTAGTTGCATTGCCTCCCATCAATCGCAGGTCTCCCTCAGCCGGTTCTTAAATCCAATACAATAATTAAAATAAAAATGATTAATGCGAGGATATGACAGAGAATATAATAGTTTTCATGCCTCTTGCGTCCCTAAATTCTCACAACGGTTCTTGGTCAATGTGTTGTCCTCACAAAATAATCACAAAACGCGTAGAGCCGCACTACCCACCTGAATTTATGACTAATATTGTGGCTTCATAACACTTAAAGCAATGATGATAACGCGCGCTTACATACGTAATTCCGAAGCTTCGTTATTCCGAAGGTTCGTAATTCTGAAGGTTCTTTATATATAGTCCGAAAACAAATGAGGTTCACAATTCCGAAGGATCGTTTGTCCGAAAATGAAGTGAGGTTCGTAATTCCGAAGGTTCGCCGAAAATGAAATTAGGTTCGTAATTCCGAAGGTTCGTTAGTCCGAAAACGAAATGATTAACGAACCTTATTTCGATTCCGGCTAACGAACCTTCGTAACAACGAACCTTTTTCGTTTTCGGATTAACGAACCTTCGGAACAACGAACCTTATTTTGTTTTCGGATTATCGAACCTTCGAAATAACGCCACAAATGTTTGGATTAACGAACCCTTTTAGGTTTTCGGATTAACGAACATCGAGGTATAGGCAATTTACGTGTTTCGGAATTACGAACCTTCGGAATTACGAAGTGTAACCGATAACGCGACGTGAGCTATAAAGGGAACTTAAGTCACAACGTAAGATTCAGCATTTACGGAACTTCCGTCACAAAAAACAAAGCTACCAATTTACCAGCATCAACCAGGCACCTTACTCCTGCATCCTCTGAATGGTCACATATGTCATAATCATTAAAGGAACATTCCGAGAGCAACTTCTCTGTGCCACTGCACTGTACCTGCCTCATCCAGATCCTGCCGACTCCTCCGTGAAACAGCGACCTTGTGAAGGCCAACTCCGCTCCCGGATAACCCAACTGACGACACACCACTTTGGCGTCCGATATATCCCAACTATCGTCACATATTGTTCCCCATTCACCATTCTTGTAGATTTCTACACGCCCCTCGTTGGATGTAAGGCCATCGACGAGTCGCAGCGATCCCTCAATAGCTGTAAGACGCAATGGAAACCATAAAAACTAGTATCAATATCATCTTATTTCTACGCGTGTGTTTTCTTGTTTCAAACCGGGATGTACTTCCCCCACTGTCAATCTGTTCGTGGAGTCAAGCCTAGTGTCAAGGGGAGAACGGCTCAAAAAGTGTAGAGCTATCAAAGTTTGCAGGGCCTTGGAAACGATTTTTAGGTGGGGATGCTGATGTAAATTTGAAAAGTAAACTTTTTTCCATTTTAAAGCATCTTCTGGAATACCTGGGGGTGTTGCCTGTGGAGAATAATAGACACAGCACCCCCAAGGAAATTTTTGAGGGTGCTTCATGCAGCACCCCCATGCAGCATCCCCGGTTTTCAGGGCCATGAAAGTTTGCGTGGCAATTAAAACACAATTATGACGGAGCGAAAGTGACTAGGTGCATTCACGGGGCGGGATCCTCCCATTAGATCAAACATTTAGGATCATCCCTGTCCCCTAAATAAACCTAAATCAAACCTAATTAAGTATATAATATAACTATGAAATCGAGACAAGCAATAATGATAGCATAATGATAATGAAAACTAAATATATTAAGATTAATAAAACAAATAAGAACCTAAAAAATAAAAATAAAAAAAGGTGTGCTTCAATATATTACGATAGATGATCTAATGTTCATATTAAAACTTACTACTATCTTGGATGATTAGAAAAGTGACTGTGCATGTTTAGGATTATTTTTTTTTTGCCCATATAAGATAGTGATCACAGCTAAAAGACAGTTTGAATATGTCCGACATTTGACAATCCATGACATTTGTGTCCATGTGGTCCCTTTGGTATCTTCTAATAATGATACAATAATATATATAGAGTGCGTATCAAAAAAAAGTTTACACTTTGAAAAGACCTGGGAATTAAAAAGTACACAACATTTGGGTAATTTTTTCACATATAATCTTGGGTTCGGGTCTCATCTATCAAATGAAAGTTACTCCCTGAGTAAGCACTGTCCATTTTTGTAAAGCTCGCAGAAATCGGTTTGCGCAGAAATGTTCGTTTTCACGCTGTGTCAAGGGGTAAGGGCGAAGTCCCCGGGGCGAAGTCAAACTTAGCCTGCGAAACATTTCTCATACATTTCCCTTGCACTTTTAGTCAATTGAAATAAAATTCAAGCATTTTGTAACAATTTTGTCACCTAAATTGAAATTTCAACTCTTAGTAAGCACAACCTTTACCCTTTTTGTGCCAGCTGGATCTGATAACAATTAAATCTGAACAAAAGTTTATATCAGACTTCTCCAGCATTTTTTCATTAAGTTTTTATCATTTAAAGTGGGTTTACGTTTCATTTTTTATTCAATACTTGTTTCTCCACACTTTTCCAAAGCTTAACAATGACTAATAAAACGAAAATCAAGCCTTAAGTCATTTCATGTAAATTACAGCTCAGTGAAAAGCAAATATCGTCATGATGGCCTCGGTGTGTGGGGAGAAGGGTGGGGCTCAATGCACTCTTTGAAATATTTTGGGCAAGAAAACAAGTTTAAAAAGGTAAAAGATGTCTTCAACTCAATTTTACTAGCTAAATTCCACGTGTTCTTCATGATGAAAGTCTACTTTTATTCGCATAACTATTTCAAAGTTCTGCGCAAATCATTTTTTACTAACTTTACAAAAGTAAGTGGTGCTCACTCCAGCGGAAATATTTTTTGACAATTATATCGTCATTTGCTTAAATGGACCTGAACCAATGTTAAAATGTGAAAAAATTGTCAGGATATTACAAACGTATAATTTTGCAGGAGTTTTTCTTAGTGTAAACTTTTTTTTGATACGCACTGTATATATATATGTATATATATATATATATATATATATATATATATATATATATATATATATACAGTGTCTACAAGAATTATTTGTACACTGTACAATAAAAACATTGAAATTGAGTAGGTGGACTATGATAAAAGTTATTTGTAATCGGGCTCTCATAAAATCTCATGAATTATATATCATAATAAAGAGAAAAGTATAGTTTTTGTTTTCCATCTAGTTGCAAATTGTTATCGGTCACGCATGAATGATTATAATTCATTAAGTGTGATAATGCATATTTTCATACCTTTTTGTGATCATTAAAGCATGACTCACTGTGCTTCAATGATCATGACTTATTTCTTTTTTTTTCTAAGAGATGAGATGACATGCTTCCATTTTAAATAAGATTCAGATCCTTTTCAACTGTTTTATTTATTTTGACAGGAAATGAAATATCAAAAATAAGTCTAAGGGGATTAACATAGATAGGCCTACACTGATAACAAAACCAAGGCAAAGGCCTGGTTTTATAATGTCGCATATATTTTAAGAACACATTCAAAATGTTGCAAACCATTAAATGACTCAAGGAAACGTGGTCTAAATATGCTGCCATTCGATAAATTTTTTTTTTTTCGTGCTAGTCTCGTGTAAAACCCGTTTGTTGATAAAGAAAAATAAATAAATCAGGGTCTGTGCTTGAAGACTAACCGCCGCCTGCCTCGAATCCATCTATCCTTCTATTGTCTCCCATCAATTAAAACCACAGCCGCATGCCGGGCTATGTCATAAGTCTACTCCGCGGATGCATGATATTCGCGTAAATTATACACGCCTTAAAATCCATAACAACATCAACAATGAGTACAACATTAACACATGTAACCATACATACGGCCAATGGTTTCGTTTAAATTTTGTGATTCACTCAGTATTGTATAAGCAGAATTTTGCATGTACTATAAATTATGGATTAAAATCTCCACGGTCTCGCACGCTCACCATCATTCTCTCTCTCTCTCTCTATATATAGATCTATACTATAGACATATACATGTACATTATCGCTGCCATAGCATAGCTTACATTGTCCTGCTGAAAACGGCTTGCTGCATAATGGAAGAATTACACAAGACAAAAGCAAGAATAGCACATCCATAATAGACTGTCATTCCAAAGTAATGGGATTTTCACTGTTTGTATCCATACCATACAATGCTGCGTTGATCGAGAGGGATCGAGAGAAGTACTAAAGCGCTGTAGTGTGAGCATGTACACGTACACGTGCAGTACATGTAGCCATATGCAGCGGCACGGTGGAGCGGTGGATAGTACAGACGCCGCCCCTTCCGTTGGAATTACTACGTGAGCGAGTGAGGAAACTGGATGCCCTTGACATGGCAGACCGGCGCTTCGTCATAATTAACAGTTGGTGCAGAACATGAACAGTCTCCCCGACAGTCTCTTTGAACAATGATTTTTTGTTTACCGAATCTTCGGAAGCACTTTGTATAAATGGCGAAAGAAAATATTAATGATAATAATAATAGTAATATTGACAATACACTGCAAACACACCGGTGTTTATTTAACACCAGCCCGGTATCTATATCAGTCCACACAAGAGAAGCGCTAAACCAACACCAGTTAAGAATCAAACCGATATTGGTTTAACTGTGTGGGTGTGTGTGTGTGTATTTGAGTTTTGTCAGACGTGTATCAATCAGATATGATTATTTACGTCTGGGACCGACCTTTAACGTCACCTTCCGAAAGACGAACCTCTGCATCAATATTTGTAACTTCCCCCACAGCTTGGATTACAGGCGCACGCCAAGTTATAGCGTGCTAACTTTGTACCTTTATATAACGCCAAACCAGTGTTGTTTGCCTTCCTGGTGTGGACCGATAGATACCAGGCTGGTGTTTTATCGGTTACACTTCGTAATTCCGGAACACGCAAATTGCCTATACCTCGATGTTCGTTAATCCGAAAACGTAAAAGGGTTCGTTAATCCAAACATTTGTGGCGTTATTACAATGGTTCGTTATTCCGAAGGTTCGATAATCGAAAAAGAAATAAGGTTCGGTGTTCCGAAGAATCGTTAATCCGAAAACGAAATAAGGTTCGTTGTTCCGAAGGATCGTTAATCTGTAAACGAAATAAGGTTCGTTAGTCCGAAAACGAAATAAGGTTAGTTAATCAGTTTTTGGACTAACGAACCTTCGGAATTACGAACCTCATTTCTTTTTCGGATTAACGAACCTTCGGAATTACGAACCTCATTTCGTTTTCGGACTAACGAACCTTCGGAATTACGAACCTCATTTCGTTTTCGGACAAACGAACCTACGGAATTACGAACCTTCGGAATATCTGAAACTTCGGAATAACGAAGCTTCGGAATTACAAATCTATGCGGTTTTACACTATGATAACTATGATAATGAAAATAATGATTACTCTATGCATTTGAATGAAAGATACATTAACTACGTGCGCATTTATGCATATAGTGTACAAATTATGATTTATTGTTTCATGTGTTCACATTTTTTACAGTCAGTGAGAATAATAATGATATTGGGTAGACAAAATACACTTAAAAGTAATAGCCAAGAACACAAAAGGGTCTTGCATATTTTTTGAAGCTGGAATCTTATTCCATCGATTCATTTCGAATACATAATGTGTAGGTCATACAATTAAATACATTTTATAAGTGTGAGAAATTACATGGACCGTACAATTAACCTTGGTAACCATTATTTCATTTTAATATGTTGTGGCGTAAAGTGAGGATAAAAACATTGGTGGGAGGCGTTGTTTTAATCAACATTCCCGGAGCTATCCTACCTTTTCGAAAATATTTGAGACAG
Organism: Lytechinus variegatus; assembly: GCF_018143015.1. NCBI lineage: Eukaryota > Metazoa > Echinodermata > Echinoidea > Temnopleuroida > Toxopneustidae > Lytechinus > Lytechinus variegatus. Next base: position 26,830,982 of record NC_054740.1, read on the forward strand.
AAAAAAAATCTCTTCCGGGATTCATAACGAGGCCCTCAGCTTAGAACGTTCGTTTGAATCGGTTTGGTTGGTTTAATACCATATAAAAATCAAAACAAAATACACCAAGAGATATATATAGAACACTTAAAAAGATTGATCACTCTATTCAGAGCCATATAGATATAATTATGATACTATGGCTCTGCTCTTCGGGACTAGAGGTCCAATAAAAGTAACATGAAAATTAATATATAAGTTTATATCCTACATGAATTAAAATCCTGTGTGCTGATTGGTTTAAATAGCATCTTGTGACCAAACATATTCTCACTATTTTGCGATGATGTCGAAAATGAAACGCCCACCGAAGAAAAAGTGCTATTCCGTGACGTCAATGATGGTATAGTCGACTATTCCATCATTGACGTCACAGATCATGGTGGCGCAAGCACTAATACCCGTTCCACTGAGCGCGTAACTAAGCGCTTCAGAAAAGTAGGTCAGTCAGCGCAGCTGGTTTGATTCAGACTGAAAAAAAGATGATCTAAGAGTACAAGAACTAGATTATCAAGATCTATTTCTATAACTTATTAAAGTGGGATATAAAACAAATATACCTGGGGTGGTATTCTGGAAACGTTCTTATCTTTGTTCTTATCTTTTATCTTATCTCACTGAGATAAGAAGACGCTAAAATCATTGCAAATCGGTATTCTGAAAATCTTCTTAACGCGTTCTTATCTCTGTAAGGACTGCCCCCTTCTTATCTCCAACACGCCCATTTTTAAGATTTTACCAATCAAAATGCGCTTTATATTGGCAGTTTAACCAATAGAAGCGTTCCTTATGTGAAAAGAATATCATGGGCGCTGCGCTTACACTGTTTCTGGCGCATTGCACGAAATGGGCATTTTATACGCAATGACTGATTTTATTATTTCGAGACGTCCACGTGCACAAAATAAAGAAAGAAAAGTAAATAAAGCAGGTAGGAATAAAGAATAAAATATGAAGAAGGAAAGTAAGTAGGTATTAAAGTAAGAAGACAGAAAAGGGTCAGAATGAAGGAGAAAAAAAGATGAAAGGAACAAAGCAGAAAATAATGAAAAAAATAAAGGGTATACGAAAGAAAGCAAGCAAAAAGAACTTAGAAATACAAAAAATAAATAAGAAAGAAAAATAGAATGAATAAAAGAAGGAAAAGGAAAAAAGAAATAGAACAATTATCAATGATAAAGTGAAGGAAAACATGAAGAAAAAAAAGAACGAAAAGAAAGAAACTAAAAGGAACACACACACAAAAAAAGAAAAAAGGTCAAACTAAAAAGAAAAGTCTAAAAAACGAATGAAAGAAAGTTAGAAAGAAAAAAAAGAAAAAAAGGGAATAAAAATGTAAGAAGTGAAGGAAGAGAAAAAAAAGGAAAATGAAACAAAGAAATAAAGATGAGAGAGAAAAAAAATGAAATGGAAATTAACGCAAACATGAAGACTACAAAAAGATAAAGGAAAGAAAGGTAAATTCATAGAAAGAAAGAAAGAAAAAGAAAAAAAAAGAAAAAGGAAAATAAAAAGTTGGGAAAACAAAACGAAAAAGAAATAATTGGAGAGAATAAAAAAAAGTTTATAAAGGAAAGACAGAGAGAAGAAAGAAAGTAAAGAAAAAGACTAAATAAAGAACGAATGAAAAAAGAATGAGCGAAAGAAAGAAAAAAAAGAGAGAAAGTAAAAAAGACACAAAAGTGTCAGAAAACAGAAATAAAGACTCAGTAAAGAAAAAAAGAAAGGGATAAAACGAAAAGAGAAAATAAAAAAGGAAGAAAGATGAAGTATAAATGAAACAAAGCAAAAGAAAAAAAAAGAAATCAAAAGATTCAAACAGAACAAAAGAAAAGATATAAATGAAGAATGAAACAAAAGAGGAAAGACAGACGGATAGAAAGGAAGAAAGACTGACAAATTGATAGAAAGGAAGAAAAAGAGAAAATAAATAAAAGAAAAAAAGGAAAGAAAGAAGGGATAGAAAAAAGAGACGGGCAAAATAAAGGGTGAATGAAAGAAATGGGGGAGGAATACTTGTGGGTACTTGTTATTACTAATATGGCCATCCATTTTGAGCAAGAAAAAAACGCGGACATCGTGAAATGTAATAACCCTCTAGCTATCTTAAATATTATCTTAAATGTCGTGAAAGATAAGAAAGAAAAAAATAAGAACGTTTTCAGAATACCACTTATCTTGATTTTGATCTTATCTTTTTATCGCACTTTTGGGTTATATGCGCGAGTGGTAAATTTACGCGCTCAGCATTGGATGGAAAGCAAAAGATAAGAACAAAAGATAAGAAAAAAAAGAACGTTTTCAGAATACCAATTTGAGATCATGACGTAGATAAGAACAAAATTAAGATAAGAACGTTTTCAGAATACCGCCCCAGGCCTTTATTTCGAAAGTATAGAGAGAATTATTCATCCTCGGTTGTACTGGCAAAATCACTATTTAAAAAAAATAGTAATGCCAGTCCAACCTCGGATGAATAATTCCCGATATACTTACCCAAAGCCTGGTATATTTGTATAACATATATATATATATACAGTAGTATATAGGATTAATGGTTACACTTCGTAATTCCGAAGGTTCGTAATCCGAAACACGTAAATTGCCTATACCTCGATGTTCGTTAATCCGAAAACGTAAAAGGTTCGTTAATCCGAACATCTGTGGCGTTATTCCGAAGGTTCGATAATCCGAAAACGAAATAAGGTTCGATGTTCCGCAGGTTCGTTAGTCCGAGTAAGGCTCGTTGTTCCGAAGGTTCGTTAGTTCGAAAACGAAATAAGGTTCGTTAATCATTACGTTTTCGGACTAACGAACCTTCGGTATTACGAACCTTATTTCGTTTTCGGACTTACGAGCCTTCGGAATTACGAACCTTCGGAAATACGAACATTCGGAATAACGAACCTTCGGAATATCCGAACCTTCGGAATAACGAAACTTCGGAATTACGAATGTATGCGGGATTAATAGTGTTTTAAATAATTATGAATTCTGAACCAGTTAAAGTTGGCAAACCCTATCAAATTGACAGACAGATGAAGAGATCTTTAAACTCAACAATTACTTCCCCTTTACCCACATTTTTCTTTCGAAAAGGGATGACAGCTTTGTGATTGTCATTTATTTTACATTTTAAATATTCACACACCCAATTCTCATACATGAATATTTCACTCTAAATAGTTTTTCGTTTTTTTTAAACGAAACTAGTTAAATTAAGGAGAATTCTCCGATTTTTCTTTGATTAGTCTGTATATTGTTATGTGTGTGTTTTATGTATATATAGGATATTTTCAAGCTTTCTTTATATAATATATGCCTATATGTGTATGGGTGGTGGTGTGTGGGGGTGTATACATGTAAAATGTATTTGTATGTGTGTTAATGGAGAACATGGGAACTGGTGACAAGAACGTAGCAAAATTTCATCTGTATTAACATTTAATAAGAATTGCAAACTAAGATATTTTGTCTTAAATCTAGACTTGATGTGGAATCACAGTGTACATTATGTTCAAAATGTGATTGACTGGTGATCGAGGCACCAGAAAGTCTGAAAAAAAATGAGACAATGTCGTCCGTTTTGGTCAGCTCTATGCTGTATGCTACTGCTTGTTAACCCATCAATAAAGCTCCATAATGTCAGTGATCAAACATTATTTTGTCGATTCGACCTATTGGTATGGGATTGTGTTAGTTACATTCGATGCTGATCATTCTTGTTGTTAAGGAACCCCTTTTATGTGCATTCTGGCTCACTTAGCAGTACGACCCCATCTGCTCGCACTTTCCCTACCTTTAGAACATTTTCTTTTTCATTTTGATTAGAATAAAAGCCTATTGTACTTTTTTATCATATGGAAAAATCAGACAATTTTCCAAAATGATGTTGGATAAAGCCGAGGTAACAATAGTTATAAAAACGCGACTCGGAATAGAATATTTCTAGATAGATGGCGCTATATAAATGCATATTATTATTTTATTATTATTATAAGAGTGGTTTTCATAATCCCCTGCTATAAGTGAAAACATTTTTTGCCTTCCAATTTTACTTCAGCCGTGAAGTTTTGCTTGACCGGTTCTTGTAATGGGAGAGGGGACTGTAGCGTGGTCAGCAATGAAATCGTATGCGACTGTGATCCCGGTAGTGTTGGACAGTTTTGCGGTATCGGTGAGTAAACGTAAACTTCATAACATTTACATAGTGCTTAATGTAATTGTTTTAAGTGCACTCCATCTTATCCTCGGCTTAAGCACGGATACCCTGCCATCAGGACCACACGAGCATTCATGGATTTTCTTCTTAAATCCATTTACTGCGCCTGGATAGATATTGGCAATTGTAGTTAAACGCCTTGCCAAAGTGTCATGATGAGATTCGAATCCCGGGGTGGTATTCTGAAAATTGTCTTACTTTTTCTTGTAACTTTTCTTTAAGTCAGCAAGATAACAGCTCTCTAAAATTCTCATAAATTGGTATTCTGAAAATTGTCTTATCTCTGTAATTGTCTTATCAACCAATCATTGAGCTTGTTATATGCTTAGGTCAACCAAGAGAAACGTCTCTTCTGAGTAATAATGAAGCGCATTTTGTTGATATGAGGCGTAATTTCCGTGCGCCCTCGACGCTTTTGCTTGTGCGCTTCTGCCCAGAAGGAAAAATCAATTTTTACTGGTTTCCAGTAGAATTTTACTGGTTTCCAGTATATTTCTACTGGGCCATTTGATTTTTTAAAATGGACCAGTAAAAATCAACTGGAGACCGGTACAAACAATATTGCATTCCAGTTGAGGCAAAGTAGAAATACCAAACTGGTGTTACTGGTCAAATAAATAATGACTTTATTTCAAGTCAGATCATTTGACGAATTATGGAAAATGAATATTGCAATTCAGAGAAAGTTATTTATCTTTATAATTCATCATTATTATCATCATTCTTCTTATAATTATCATTATTATTATCATTTTTGTTATCGTTCTTATTACTGTTATCATTGTTATTGATATTTTAATTATTATTATTATCATAATTATCAAGTATTAACATTATTATTTCCTTTAATTATGATTAAGATCAAAGCAAGATATGTTCCTCTGATATAGTCAACTGGTCTAAAGTAATTCATTCTTTAAAATTGAACTGGTCAAGGCCGGTAATATCAGTAATTCTGATGATGCTGATCACGTGGTTTACCTCATTTGCATATTTCCTATTTTTAAAAGAAAAATCAGGATGTTGTTCAAAAACTTTAAATAAGTGTGTGAACTAATTCACATATGAAAATAACCATCTCTTCCATCACATTTCACTGACCATGGTATATAACAAACCAACTGCATGTAAATTATTGATCCAGTAAGACCAGTACGAGGACCAGTCAGACCAGTATAGATAATACCAGTAAAGACCAGCTTGAATTGGATACCATTATGAAGACCAGTGAGACCAATAACAACAACAAGACCAGTATAAAATTCCAGTAATTCAAGACCAGTTTAATTTTTAACTGGACCAGTATGACCAGTTATACCAGTAAACCGATGTTCCCATTTCCATAGTTCAGTTAAAATTCTACTAGTCTAACTGGTCCAGTGCAACTGGTTTTTCCTTCTGGGTGTGCTAAAAATACACGTGGCTCTTCTCAAAGACATAATTTGTTTTCTCTGAAAAAAATCATCGCCTGGAACAGCAATTTTTAATTGCTGAAAGGTCTACCAATCCGTCGTTATAATGTCTTTGGAATGTCTCCTTTTGTAAAACATGATGTTCTTGCAGGATGCAGCAAGAAATAATTATTGCAGATGGACAAAATATCGCAGCAACAATAAGTTACATTAGCCCCCTACCTCTTGTATTTTTTTTGTATTTTGCAAGGAGTTACCAGAAAGCAAAGATAAGATAATTTTCAGAATACCTTTTATCTCGATATGTTGTCTTGCGCAAAGGGATATAATGCGCCGTTTTAACTTTACGCTTAATTCTAGCTCTGACATCATACGCCCTCAGCGAAAGTTACAAGAAAATTGACAAGAAAAGATACAAGAATTTCCGGAATACGGATTTTATTTCAACTTTAAAGATACAAGAATATTTCTCTTACTCAATTTTCATATTACGACCCCCGGACCTAGCGATCCAAAGTCCGTAGACTTATCCACTGAGCCAAACATTTCTTGATTTCATGCAATAGGATGTCCGTAAGCTAAATTATGATTTGACACTAATAGTGTATCCGTATCAGGCGCGTACGCAAGGGGGGTTTAGGGAGTTTATAAGGGGTTCAAACCCACCCCCCCCCCTTTCGTTTCTTTTTTTTTTTTGCTTGCTTGTCTCCCCAGAGGTCGGTCTGGTCAAGGAGCAAGCGCCTGATAACTCCTTGGTCTGGTTACGGACAGTTTCCCTACCCAATAATGTATATGACAGCAATAATGAACAGAATCTCATGTTTCCGACGAAAAACACAACAAATTTCCGCTCGCTTCGCTCGCTCCATTTTATTATATCTTTTATTTCCGCATGTCGCCGACATGATCACGGTATCGCCATTAACAAGGCCATACATGATTATCATGATGTATACTTATGAATACAAGCAGTGGCGTAACTACGGGGGGCATGGGGGGACACGTGCCCCCCCCCCCCTTTAGCTGGCCAAAACAAAGGGGAAAGGAGAAAAAGAGGGAAAAAGGAAGAGAAACGTAGTGGGGGAAAGAAGAAATTGTTGTTTATCATAGTGTTATATTATGTTATACAACATAAGAAGCATTTTTCACAACTTTATGAAACATTATTTGCTTAATTGTGTCTTCATTGTTCCTGGTGCTCGCATAGACTTTTTAACGAGACATATAAAACTGCTGTACTAAAGCCTCCCGTTTTCAAATCAATATACAACAAAATAATATATTATAAAACATTTCCTGTCCGTGCTAACGTTCGCATTAGTGAGATTTCTGCTCTTCATAAACTCCTAAAATCAGTCCTTAAAATGTCAATTTTTCTGATCTGAATATCAAAAAAATTTAGCTCGCGCTTCGCGCTCGCATCATTTGGTTAGTGAAATACGTGGGGTCTTAGTGAATTCCTACAAACAAGCCTTGAAATGCCCCTCTTCAAGTCTGAATTTCCTAGATTTTCAGCTCGCGCTTCGCGCTCGCAGTATTTCATTAGTGAGATGCGTATGATAATCATGATTACAATGACTTCAAAAAGTGCTCCATGTGTTTAGATGTAATTCTAACAAAATCAGCAAGCGCTTGGCACTCGCATTAGATGACTATGGTGAGATATGTATACTCTGACCTAATGGATTCGTAACTATAGTCCTTAAAATATCCATGTTTTGGGGTCAATATATACAAAAATTTCAGCTCGCGCTTCGCACTCGCATCATTTGGGTAGTCAAATACGTAGGGTCTTAGAGAATTCCTACAAACAGCCCTTAGAATGCCCCTCTTCAGGTCTATATTTCCTAAATGTTCAGCTCGCGCTTTTGCGCTTGCAGTATTTGATTAGTAAGATACGTATGATAATCATGATTACATGACTACAAAAGGTGTTTCATGACTGTGTTTAGATGTAATTCTAACAAAATCAGCAAAGGATGGGACTAGCATTAGATGACTATGGTGATATATTTATACTCTTAATGGATTCTAAAATATAATCCTTAAAAATTTCCTTGTTCAGGGTCAGTATATACAAAAATTTTAGCTCGCGCTCGCATTGTTTGTTTAACGAGACAGTTAAGTATCATGATTACAAAACAATTTGCTTATAATGTCAATTTTTAGCCCTCAATATCAAAAATTTTCAGCTCGCGCTTCGCGCTCGCATTATTTAATCAGTGAGATACATATTCGTTTGATGGCACTGCATGTCCTTAAAATATCTCTATTAGGTCAGTACACCTGACAACTGAGCGCGCTCCCTAAGTGACCCGAAATTTTTGCTGGTGCCCCCCCCCCCCATGTCGTGACCCACGGTACGCCACTGAATACAAGTGAACCAAGACAAAGACATACGTTTTCTTACAAAATATGTTTTACCAATATGAAAACCAAAATGACGGAAAACGCTAAAATGTCGGTTAGCTCGCTCCGCTCGCTCGTAATAGTTTATGAAATTCCATAAGTATCTAGTCTCCTGTTCAAGGCCGTATTATGAGTGTTACGAATAGAAGGACATGTAGCATCGACTAATACTTGATTTACTAACCAACTATTGACAAGAAATGTATGTTTTGACGGGAAAACGCGAACATTTCGGCTCGCTCACTCCGCTCGCTCGTAATCATTTATGAAATTTCTTAAGTTTCTAGTCTCTTGATCAAGGCCATATCATGAGACTTACGAGCAGAAGGACATGTATCATCAACTAATATGTAATCATTACCAACAAGCTTTTGAGAAGAATTGTATGTTTTGACGGAAAAACGCAAACATTTCGGCTCGCTTGCTCCGCTCGCTCGTAATTATTCATGACATTTCTCAAGTTTCTAGTGTTCTGATCAAGGCCATATCATGAGTGCTACGATCCGAAGGACATGTAGCATCGACTATGATACCAACAAACTATTGACAAAAAGGTTATGTTTTCAACGCAAAAACGAGAACATTTCTGCTCGCTCGCGGGTCATGACCGCACTGTTACATACCCCATCCCCACTTAAATGTTATTGTCTTATTTGCAGCGCTGAAAAAAAAGAAAAAAAAATCATCACCTCCCCCCCCCCCCGCTCATCACTTTTTAGAGACTGGGCGGGAGATTTAAAAAAAAATCAGCTCGAAACCCCCCCCCCCCCCTTTCAAAAATCCTGCGTACGCGCCTGATCCGTATACACATAAAACTCACCCAAATTATCCATTATGTAGTCTATACATACACTATCTCCTGACAGCAAAAATGGTGATTAAATGCTACAAGCCATCTGGGGCCCGTTTCATAAAGAGTTACAACTGTTGTAACTTTGCCATTTTGGCAACTACCATGGAAACCTTGTAGTCAGTGGCGGATCATGACCCCGAGGAGACAAAGCATTGGGGGGGGGCACGGCATTGTTCACAAACAATGCAGTGCCCCCCCCCCCCAATGCTTTGTCTCCTCCGGGTCACGGTCGGCTACTGCTTGTAGTAGTAGTAGTAATAGTAGTAGTAGTAGTAATAGTAGTAGTAGTAGTAGTAGTAGTAATAGTAGTAGTAGTAGTAGTAGTAGTATTAGTAGTAGTAGTAGTACAGTGCGTATAAAAACGGGACAAATATTTAAAAGTCTATAAAAACTTTTGTTTCAAATTATGATGTCTATATTTTGGTGTTAATAGGTGCTCTGAAGTCTTATCTTTCAAATGCTATTAAAAAATGCTTCGTTTATGCTTTAGCGAACACCGACTGTTTTTGTCTGGGGTTAAAAAGGAGGCTTGCGCCAAAATAGCATAAAATTATAAACTTGATTATCGGACTTCTTGCTAGTTAGCAGACTTCGTCTTTACCTTTTCATTATGTTCATATGTTATGTTCATAATTTTCGAATCTTTTTATTTGCTTAAATTGTTTGTTTCTTTTTAATATGTTCTCTTTTAGTTATGAAAGCAAAAACTATTTTTTTTCAAACGAAGTATGGAAGAGAGTTTTTTTTCAAATCCTTCCATTGTTTGCTACAAAGGCTATCATGGTGCATTTAAAAGTGGCATACAGATGGGTGGGGCTCGGGGATGTTTCCCCCAAACCAAAATCATGACCAAGAAAAAAAGTGGAAAGGAAATAAAAGGAAAGATAGAAAGTGAAGTATGATTTGTTTTCTGAATATTATGTCAAAATCTATCACAAAATTTGATATTTTTTTAAAATGTGGAAATTTTTGCTTGCTCGCTTCGATCGCTCATAACTTTTTAATACATTTTATCCGATCTGCCGTATCCAGCTCCTTCAGAATCGACTCAATAAACCATTGCCATTGAAAGACATGAATCCTTTCCGGTTTTTCTGTCAAGCACATAACTTAGTCAAGGAATCAATAAACCCTTGAAAATATGATTCATGTCTTTTTAAAAGGTTCCATAACATAATTCGTTTCACATTATACAAGGATTTGAGAAATTACAAGTTCTCCAAATTAAATGCAAATCTTCTTGCTCGGGTTGACAAATAGTTTTCTTTTATTATGAAGGAAAGTTTAAAAGAAAAGAATAATAATTCAAGTAAATAAATAAATTTGTAAATGAAATTTAACTGCATAATTTGAAAATCATTAAAGGATAATGAAAAGGTTAAGAGGAAGTTTGCTGATTAGCGAGGAGTCTGATTGTCAAATTTCTCATTTCTGTCATTTTGGCGCAAGCCTCTTTTTGAAACCCAGACAAAAACGTTTCTAATTCACTCAAGCATAAACATTTTTTTTCAATGGCATTTTAAAGATAAGATTTCAGAGCATCTATTTACATCAAAATATAGATATCATGATTTGAAACAATTTTTTTAGACTTTTCAAAACTGTTCCGTTTTTTTTTCATACGCATTGTTAGTAGTATAGTAGTAATAGCAGTCATGGTAGAAGTAGTAGTAGTATTTATTAGTATTATTATTAGTAGTAGTAGTAGTTGTAGTAGTAGTAGTAGTTGTTGTATCACTCTGCACACTTAGAATTTTTTGGAAACATACTGTCCACACAACAATTTGCCAAAACTTTTATCCAATTCTTGGAAGTTTTAAACCAATAATGTGTGCTTTGGGTAAATACTACACAGTATTAGTCGAAAACTACCCAAAGTTGGATAACGTGTTAAACCAATTATTGAGTGGACAGTATGTTGCCCAACATGTTAAGAGTGTGCAATAATTTCTATTTCAGATGATCCGTGTATACCGAATCCATGCGAGAATGACTGCCTCTGTAATGTCAGTGACTCCTTTGAAGCCGAATGTATCAGCAGTTCACCCCTCATCACTGGTCCTTTATGTGAAAATGGTAATATATCCTTCTTGTTCTCGTTGATCTTGTCCCTTTTCTTATAATATCATCGTCATGCCTCCACAATGTCCATCAGTAGTATAATTATCACCTTCATACTTGTTCTAATTCTTAATATATTTTTGTTTATATTTTTCTTCACTCTTATCTTCTCTTCCACGAGCACCCAAAGGTGGATATGTAAGTTATATAAATCGCCACAATTAATATTATCACCATTATCATTATTATCATTCTTATAATTATTATCATTATTAGTAGTAGTAGTAGAATTAGTAGTAGTAGTAGTTGTTGTTGTAGTAGTAGAAGCTGTAGTAGTAGTAGTAGTAACAGTAGTATTAGTAGAAGTAGTAGTATGGTAGAAGTAGTGGTAGTAGGAGTAGTAGTAGTAGTATTGATATAGATGTTCTCCTCCTTCTTCATCCTCTTCTCCCTCTTCTTCTCCTCTATCCACCCCCTCTTCCCCCTCTTCCTCCTCTTCGTATTAGTTCTTTTCATTTAGATCCTAGCTCAGACTCTCAATAAAGGAGAATGAAACATTTGGAACAAGATAGCTTGTGTGAAAACAGAAAAATCAAAGAAACGGATCAATGCAAGTTTTAGAAAAATCGGACAAATAATGAGAAAGTTATGAGCATTTGAATATTGCGATCACTAATGCTATATGGAGATCCTCAAATTGGCATTGCGACAAAGGTGTGTTTATGTCACTTGTTAACAACTCTCCTCATAACTTTAGTGTATATTTCACTTCAATTGCCTCTTATAATCACATCTATCAGTAGATCATGTATTCTTTTTATAGGAGGGCAAAAAATACAGATTTTTAAAGAATACATCATGGATAAAGAGTTTGTATCACCATAAGATAAAGCAAAAAGATACATTTGGGGGTATTTTATAGTCTATCAAAGGGAAAGTTGTTCACATGTGACATCACACATCCTTGTCGCAATGCCAATGGGAGGATCTCCATAGCATTAGTGATTACAATATTCAAATGCTCATAACTTTCTCATTATTTGTCCGATTTTTCTCAAACTTTCTTTGTTCTTATTTTTTTATTTTTCTGTTTCGACACTAGCCTTCTGTTCCAAAGGTTTCATTCCCCTTTAAATTTAGCAGAGTCCGTGAAATCCATCCTTTATTGCTTCGCATAGACACTGAGAGAGATCGTTGAGTGATATAATGTCATTCGAATCCCTCACTCTGAAGCCAGGGGGAGGAGGATGGGCAATTCATGAAATGACTTTTTTCGGCCGTTTTCACCGATTTGTTTTAACTATGAATAGTCCTCAGCAAATCAAAATCGATGAAAACTCCCCCGACATTGTTCGTACACAAACATTCAGAAAATTACAAATTTACATGATAGGAGCAGCCTGTCCGTGAAACAGCACCATGTACGTGGAATCACAACGATTGTGAAAGAATTATTTATCGATATTCTCTCCCTTTTTTGACGAATTAGTTCATCCATGCTGGAGCTCTAGTCCTTGTGATAACGGAGGAACTTGCGACGCTGTCTCTGAGTTCTACACCTGTTTGTGCCTTGAGGGGTTCACAGGAGATGAATGCCAAACGGGTAAGTTCTAATGCGCTGACGCATCGGCATATTCCACAGACTGTCAAGCTTCGTGGACGATGAAACTATTTAAGCTACGGCGAGTGTACACCGTATTCTTTATTCCCAAACGGAAAACATAAATTAACGAAAATGATAAAAAGGGTGAGCGTCAAGTTCTCTTTCCTCTTAACGTCCTGCTTCATGATTTAATATTGGTATAGTCTATTCGGAATTCGCTCAAATGACAAAAAACTTCCATTCTCCACCTCTCTCTCACCCCTCCCCACCTCCCCTTTGTCTCTCTTTGTCTCAGTCTCTCTCACCATTTCATCCTCTCAGTTGTATGCTCTCATCGTCGTTACGAAACCAAATCCCATGTTAATATTTTTGTATCTTCTACGCAACAAAAATGTTCAGCATGGGGTATAGGGTGTGCTTGTGTGTGTATGAGGTGCGTTTTTTAGTTTCTTTTATGAAAAATAAATGGAGTTAACTTGAAAAATTATGGTGATGATTAAATTGTTGAATGGTGTTAGTTCAACACCATGTGGTGTTATTACAACACCTTTGGTTTGTACTTTAATTAATTTGCTTTCTTTGGTGTTATTTTCAATCTCTAGGCTGCAATTTAACACCTAAAATGTGATCCTTTGTTGACACCAACTGGTGTAATTCTTAACACCCTAGTTTTACAGTGTGTCATTCATATTTTTTAGCACTTGGTTGTTTTGGTCCCGTGTGTTCCAACGGAGGAACGTGCCAGGGTGACCCAGAAACCGGGGACTTCATCTCCTGCCAATGTACGTCAGAATACTATGGATCTCAGTGTGAAAATGGTGAGCTACAGCTTGGCATTCAATGTAGTATAAAGGATCCAGGGGAGCGTTTCATCAACCTTTTCATCCGACAAGTTGTCAGGGGCCCGTTGCAGAAAGAGTTGCGTTTAAACACAAGTCAAAAAATCAATCGCAAGTCAAAAATGCACGCTGTTGATTGGTTGAAAATCAAGTTGCACGTGATTTTAGAGTTACGTTTGATTGCAACTATTTCTGTAACGGGCCACAGATCGAACAACTTCCCTTGACTTTGAATTTCGCTGATATTTTGCTATGGTAACTGTCAGATAAAACGTCAGACAAGTCATTTCATTAAACGCTCCCCTTATCAAGGATTTTGTCTAGGTAGATTCTGGTGTATTTACTTCAGTAAATTACTGAATTTACTTCCGTATATTACTAATGTAGCAGTTATAGAGATGCCGTGATTTATTCAAAGTGTTCAGGACCTTTGTTAATTGTGTTAAATATGTTTTATACAACATGTCTGCAGAATCATGGAACAGGCACGCTATCAAGGATTTATCAAATATGTAATCATTAGTTAGAGCTGACATAATTGTCAACTTCCAACATCTTTGATCGATAATTAATCAAGTTAAGAAGTTTGGTGAAATATAAAGATAGATAATAGACAGGTATTAATCGAAAGGAAACTGCTTTTGGGGTAGCACTCTGATAGATGGCAGAAAATAAAACTGGACACTTCTAATCAATTTCGCACTCTTCACGTGAACTATTTATTTGATCTGTTTTTCATTTGTTTTAAAGCAACACTTTTATATTAAAAAAAAATCAAAAAGTATACATACATGTATAACCAATTTTTTTTTTATCAATCCCATACCGTACAGCGTATCCTTGCACACTGGAACAGTGCTCCGGAAGAGGAAGTTGTACCAATATTCTGGATACTACCCCTTACGACTACTCCTGCTATTGTTCCACTTCTTTTATTGGTCGTTCATGCCAATTCGGTTGGTATATCATAAGCTGAATAGGAAAAAACGATATATAATTAATTTTTGTCATGCCTGACAATGGGGGGGGGGGGGCTGATTAAGGTATGGCCGCATGTATGAATTATTCTCTCAACCTGGGCGACATGGAAATATGTATTTATTCTATTATTGTTGTTTTGATATGAACAGAAATGAAAACGAAAGTTTTTAATAGAAACTACTGATGTTTCACAATGATTAAAGCATGCTTTAAGAGTCGCGAATAAATGCCCACGTGTATAATTATGATATGCAACTCTGAATCTTATTGATTAATGCACCAGTAGTGGCATAATCCAATGCGGTGATGTCTTGTATAACGTTAATCTAGTTGCGCGTGATTTTTAGAGTTGCAATTGATTGCAACTCTTTCTGCAACGGGCCCCAGAAGAGGTAGAGGCGTACAACGCGAAGTATATTGTAGACCAAACGGCATATAGACAATGTTTAGAGGAGATCGAATCTATTTCGCACATGAGAAGTAGACCAAGCAAAATTATACAACCATATGCTCTGCCATCCGTTTTCTCCCACAATGCAGCTGATCCTTGTATTCTAGACCAGAGCCCCTGTCAAAATGGAGCTACTTGCTCCTACACCAACGGTTGGGACATTGCTCCGGTAGTCTACTGCTCATGTTTACCGGACTACACCGGGGAAAACTGCGAAAGCTGTAAGTGAAATTTTTTTTACAGGGGTGTATGGTCTCGGGGAAAATCCAGATATAGAGGAAATATCAAAATGTCCCCCTACTATGTTTCTTGGTCTTTTAAGATGGTAAGAAATACATCATTCAAAATTAAAATAAAACGTGTATTTTGGGACGAGATGACCGTACTTTTGGGATAACCTTTTTTTTTTTGCTTGTCCAATTTATTTTCGTCGAAATGACCTTAAATCTGGGGGATTAACTTTTTTTGCTTGTCAAATTTTCGACCCCTCTATATATACTGAACAGTGGATGAATATCACAGAATTTTACATTAATTCGGTGAAACAGTTTACGATCAGGACTATGCATTGAGTAAGGTGGTGATGCCACCTCCCCACAAATTACATTTGTTCAAATCGTTTGGCATACAAATTTTGAAATAGGGTGTGCTTGGTTGTTATCATCAATTGTAATTTGATATACAGAGATAGATTTATTTATATAATGTGGAAATCAAGACTAGGTCATTAGTGTTTCGTAAACAGAATATGAAGAAGGGAAGTGGGGGTACGTAATATCAACCTACCCATTGCATATTAATGACGATAAGAATACAACAGTGTCATTGAATTTCCCCAACTTTTCTCGCAATAATTATGGGTACTCTGTGCTGTGCATTCAATGGGTTTTTCTTCTTCGTTTCAATTTTCTTTTCAGTAATTCATCCCTGCAATAGATCTACCAATCCTTGTTCGAATGGAGGCTCATGTGACCCTTTGCCAGAGCATCAGTACACATGCATTTGCCAAACAGGCTTCATTGGCAAAAACTGTACATTGGGTAATTATAACGATTTTGTTGAACTTTGGTTCACAATACTAATAACAAAAAATAACGAAGAGATACCTCGAAATTTGCGGCTGCTAATTGCAACCCGATTTGACCTTAGTGACGTAATGGTCGATGATCGGGTTGTAGACATTTTGAAGCTTGTATCGCTCCCCAAGGCCATTTAGAATCAATGAACTTTAGCCATGTTGGGGTATTTGTTGAATTACCATAACTCTGAATTTGTATTGGTGTAGTTTATTAAACTTGGACTATACATCCTGTGCGAATTTCAGGTCACATGACCAACGTCTAAGGCTATTAAGGCCAATGAACTTTGGGCTTTCATAACATTTAAAGTTAATGGATATAGTTTATGAATTGTGGACATTAGGGTATTCAACTATCACTGACAAGTCTTAGGTCCCATGATCAAGGTCAGATGTCATTTAGGGTCAATGAACGTAGTGGTGTTTTTGTGAATCTTTATTGTATAGCAGTTTTCAAAGTCAGCACTGCTGCTGTATTGAATCACGTAATGCAGGTGAGAGTGCCAGAGGCGCTTCACTTGTTTCAAAGGTGCTCTTACGCTGGTCACAGTCTGTCTGTGACGACTGAGTGACCGATCTGCCGTTCTAAACAGAATCAAGGAGAACAGCTGCTCATGTTTGGTCCATACTACGGCCATCCATATTAACTGTAGTATTCGGGTCCAGAACCGTGAAAACATTCACGACTGACATCCGACCGTCCTGTGGTGTGAGAGTATACCTTAAGTTAGCTCTTCATCCATACACTTATAGTGCTCTCAATATTACCGTAGAGTTTGTCATGACAGTCACTCAATCGTCATTGATCGATCCTAGCCTTCTCCCAAGCAGTGTAAAGAACACCTCAACTGTTCTCGTAATCGTTTTGCTTACTACCAGAAATTGTTTCGGTTACGTTCGGTTACAGGGCGGGAATGTTCCACAAAATGCCGGAATGTTTTGTATAAACAAAATTGATAATGATATGATAATGATTATTTACCAGGATGAGCGTACGCAGTTTGTTGATTGTGCTATATCTGTCATATTCTTAAATAGGTGATCCTTGCGTTAACATTGGGAACCTGTGCTACAACGGAGCAACATGCGTTTCCGCTGTTACCGGCTATTCCGCTACCTTCTCTTGTAACTGTGCAGCCGACTGGACTGGTCCACGCTGTAATGAAGGTAATAATGAAAGATACAGGCGGTATACATTCAAAATTCATCGAACGTAGAGGGCGTGAGCACTTTTCGGTATCTCTCTACCTGTGTTGCTACCGTCTACTTCCTCCTTTGGAAAAAATATGTTTATATCTTTCTTTCATCAATAAACAAAATTATGCTTTAATAACAAAAATGGAACTATTTTCAAATTTTTTTTTTAGATAAATGTACTAATACAACTTGCTCAAATGGAGGTACATGTGAGAGTGACGAATCTACTGGAGTTTTCAAGCAATGTCTTTGCCCTCCCTTATACGATGGAGTTTACTGTCAGTATGATAATGTTATGCCATTCTTTTTTTATTAGTTAATCAGGTATAATGCATTAAATGAAACAGATTTTGTTCCGACGTGTATATGAAGACAACATGAAAAGAATTAAGCTGAAACTTAAATTGTATTAATAAAACAAACTGGCGATCTAAATCAAGTCATACAAATTCATACCTGGTGGGTGTTTCATAAAGCTGTTCATAAGTTAAGAGCGACTTTACAAACGACTGGTGATCCTGTCTAGTGGTAAATGATAAAGAGATTGGCGATGTTTTACCGCGTAAGAAAGGATCACCAGTCGTTCTTAAAGTCGCTCTTAACTTACGAACAGCTTTATGAAACGGCCCCCTGGTATACTGAATTGTTTTAATGATTTCAATTTTGCCTCCACATTAGGTACTCAATACGCCCAGACAACTACATCAGCCTTGTATAAATTAAAAAAGTGAACGAATCAATGCATGTCTGTCAAAAGCACTATTGTAAATGTAGACCTATGTTTTAACTCTTTAAATTGCAAAGTAGTATTTGAGTGTAAACTCAATGTTATTTTCATATGTTTGTCTCGATCTGCTTCCAACAAAAAACAAAACAAAAACTATTTGATCTAAACTTAATTTATTTCATGTTATCACGATCATAGCCTATCCATGCGCATCGAACCCATGCCAAGGGAATGGAACATGTACAGATCATCTACGCATCACCCCATACAATTTTTCGTGTATCTGTCAGTCTCCGTTCATCGGGCAAACATGTCAATATGGTAAGTAAGGAAATATTTACAATCAATAAATTGTATTAATTATAATGATGATAATGTGAAACATTTATATTTACATCAATAACTGGGATATACCCATTTGATTTGCTAGTTCATTACAATGAACCTGCGTGCCGAATATAGAGTACACAACTTTTCCTGCGCGCGCGCTGCATCTCCCTACCAACGCACTATCCCAAGATCATCGCGCAATTTGGCGTCCATTTCCTCTTTTACTTTCGCCTGCGGTCGAGTTCAGTCGCAAGCTAAGTACACTCTCAAAATTGCATTTCTGTTCTCCGTTTGGATACTCTATTGTGCAATTCTTCTCTTATTTCAATCTTATTTCCCTCATCTAAGATTGTTGTAAGATTATTCCGTTCCGCGGAGCTTCCGTGATATTTATTTCACGTTTCTTGTTCCTCTTCGTGAGTTTGTTTTTTTAAGATACGTTTCTCAACAGGCGGGTTGTCTTCACTTCTCCGCCCCATAGCTCCGCGCCTTCCTGCTCGGGCGTTGTCTTCGCTCCTTTTTAATTCTTTTTATTCACTGACTTCTTCGTTTATACGACTCGTCGTGAATTTAATTGATTTATTTCTCCACAGATAGGTTCTGTAGGACGTCAGGAGCGTCGTATTCCAGCCTCGTTTCAAGTTCTTTGTCTCTTGTTTCGAGTTAGTTGATTGTTCTTTTGTTTCAATCAATCCTTTGTTCTTGTATTTATTAATTGAATTAATTGGTTAATTGATTAATTAATTAATTGATTGATTCTTTTAATTCTTGACTTGCTCCTTTGCCTCGATTCAAGTTCTTTGTCTCTTGTTTCGAGTTAGTTGATTGTTCTTTTGTTTCAATCAATCCTTTGTTCTTGTGTTTATTAATTGATTAATTATTCAATAAACAAAAAAAAACTTAGTGTTTTCTTCTTTTTAGATGCTTCCCCCCTTCCTTCTTTTCAGAAATTTGGCGGAAGCAGATTCTTGTGATAATCAAATAATTAATTAATTAATTTTTCTAACGGACTTCAGGGACAGTGTCTCATAATAATTCTTTAATTATTACTGTTTCCTTTGTTCTGGGATTTTACCTTGTATCATCCTTGTGAGATCCGTTTTTGATTCTCAAAAGTCCGCTTTTTGAGGTCCTTGTCTTCTGGGTTGGGGTTTGTTACCCCCCCCCCCCCCCCCCCCCTTTGCTTCTCTGTTTTTTTTTATCTTACTACTAGATCACCCTACGGCAATAATGAGCCTTTCGGACTCTCTTCCTGAAGAGCCTCAGGCGACTGCTGTTTCGGGGCCTGACACCGGGGTCTTATCCCCCACCACAGGTAGTATAGATAGCGAGAACAGAGTCAGAGCCCCGTGGGCTCTCAAAGGGGTGGAACCGTGGACGCGCGTTCACGTGCCCCGCTTAATAAGGGTGGAACCGTGGATTTGCGACCACGTGCCCGCACGGTGATGGCCAAGGCTTCCGTCCCGGAACCTGAACCTTATCGGGGAGCGTCGCACTAGTACAGAAAACGGCGACTCCTCTAGGGCTGTCAGACCCACCGGCCATCGGGTCACCTAAAGTCCGGGGGGAGAGCACGGGTCTCTCCACCCGGCAAAGACTAGGCTCGATGCCGTGTAAGACCCCTCTAGGGAGCGTCGGCAAAGGGCTACCAGCCCCTAGTCGGAAGAGGCACCTGAGTCCGACCGTGTCGGACTCTCAATTCAATCTGACGCCGTCAGATTCGGCCGACGCCTCCTCTCGCTCGGCTAGCTCTCCCCGTGGGAGAGCTAAGGAGAGGAAGACAGGCGCAGTCCAGCCTCTTGTCCCTTCTTCCGCTCCGGCGCCGGAGCAACCGAAGAAGAAGAAAAGAAGAAGAGGAGAACCACAGACGTAAGCCCCGCTCCGTCGGGCGGTCTGTCCTCTGATTCTTTTGATGGCCAGGCCTCTCAGCTTCTCAAGCTAATCTAGAGTGCCCTCCAGCACTGCGGGTTTTTACCCCCAGGCTTGCCTGCTTCAGCCGACGGTACTACCAACCGAGCGGATCAAGCAGACACCGGCCATCCAACACACCGAGGTGCCTCTAGCGATTCTCACGAACCGCCGGCCCTCAAACAAATGGCCAGGCGTCGTAACCTCCTGTTACAACTAAACGCCCTCGAGTATCATGGATCTTATCCTCATACTCCCTGTCAGCTAAAACCGCCGTGTCCAGCACCGGGCAGGTCAAGCAGACAGTCGCCATCTCACACCTCGGAGAGTCACCGGCAATATCATGATTCGCCGGCTCACGCACCTGCAAGGGAAATTCCCGCTAATACACATGTCCTATCGACATACGGGCGTCGCCCGCCATTATGTCACCAGACTCCCGATCATTATACCCTCTTCTGCCCCCCGGCGGGGGCTGCATAGAAGAGGAAGAAGAAGAAGAAATTCTAGGTCGCTAACCCCGCTGTGCGGGCAGACCTTCCCTTCTGATTCTTGTGCCGACGGCCAGGCGTCGTAACTTCATGTTACAACAGAACGCCCTTGAGCACCACGGATCTTCATCCTAATGCTCTCTGTCAGCTAAAACCGCCGTGTCGAGCACCAGGCAGGTCAAGCAGACAGTCGCCGTCTCGCACCTCGGAGAGTCACCGGCAATATCATGATTCGCCGGCCCACGCACCTGCAAGGGAAATTCCCACTAATACACAGGTGCTATCGACATACAGGTGTCGCCCGCCACTATGTCGCCAGACTCCCGATGATTGTACCCTCTTCTGCCCCCCGGCGGGGGCCGCACAGAAGAGGAAGAACAAGAAGAAAGTCTAGGTCGCTAATCCCGCTTTGCGGGCAGACCTTTCTTTCTGATTCTTGTGCCGATGGCCAGGCGTCGTAACTTCATGTTACAACAGAACGCCCTCGAGCATCACGGATCTTTATCCTCATGCTCCCTGTCAGCTAAAACCGCCGTGTCGAGCACCGGGCAGGTTAAGCAGACATTCGCCATCTTGCAGCTCGGAGAGTCACCGGCGATTTCATGATTCGCCGGCTCACGCACCTGCAAGGGAAATCCCCGCTAATACACAGGTGTTATCGACATACGGGCATCGCCCTCCATTATGTCACCAGACTCCCGATAATTGTGGGTCAGGCCCCATGAGCAGTGCGGGTAATTCACCCACGCTTCATATCAGCTTCAGCCGCCTTGCTAAGCACTGTGCGGCTCAAGCAATCACCTGTCCTCTCACACCGGGCATTTATTGAAATGCTGTTCACCTACACGGTGACCCCCGTTTCTATGCAGGTGCTTCCGACATACGGCTTTCAAGCATCAATATGTCGGCAAGCTCTCGGTGACCGACGGCTGGACGTTGCATCCGTTCAGGTTGCATCTATGCGTCCCCGAGCATTACGGGTTCTTACCCTCGTGTTCTCCGTCATTATAAGACCGCCGCGGTCTTATTGCCGGTGTCGGGTATTGAGCGGATTGAGACTTCTCTCGCCAACCCGCACTCCGGGGAGCCATCGGCGAGTTTTACCTGCATGGGTATTCCCCCTTATTATGCAGGTACTCCCGAATTCGCCCTCTACGTCAAGCTCACGTACGGCGACGACTCCTTCAGCGGTATCTCTCTCCATTCTACCCCCTAAGCGGGCCTGTAGATTGGAGGTAAGAATCTCTTACATACCGCATGCCGCACTTCTCTCGTGAGAATGTTTGGCTGCTTTTGAGAGGGCAACCTATCACGCCCGCGGACCGTCCGCCCAGGCGACGGGACCGTCGGTTTCTGGCCTGAACCTCACTTTCTATTCGAAAGTAAGGGTGCCCTGTCTTACTTAGCTCCTACCCTTGCAAGGTCAGAGTCAGGGCTAGTACAGACACCCGTCCTCCAGCGATCGCCGCTGAAGAGAGGGCGACTCCGATATGAGCCCCATCACCGCTCAGCGGTATGTCTCACTATCTCATAGCTCTCCGAGTTTATGAGTATGTATATCGGATCTGAATGTCACGACGATTAAAAGTTCTCCTGTGCTTAGTAATCGCTACGCCTTCACCACCCGGTGCATTATGGTTATGTTAACCTATTTGTCTCGTATTCGGGCGGCTCGTTCGAGCTGCCATCACCGGTCGTCCCCCCGGACACTGCCGGCAGCACCCGCACCGAATACCTGGAGGGAATCAGCTTTTCATATGCTAGATATCCCTCCTGTTGACATTCACAGCTGTTCCCCGAGTCTTTCCCGGTCGGGTAAGCATCATCTCGGAGGAAAGAAACCGCCGTACATCTCATGAGATTGTTGGCTATGTACGTGCGTTCAAGCTTGTTTAAAGCCCCAGACTTCTCTGTCGGCATTCTATGCCTACCTTCTGGGCACACCCACCGTACCGGGTCGGCGAGTTTACACCAAACTGTACGCCGCCAGACCATCGGTCGAGCTCTAACAGTCTATCTTATAGACTGCCCTCTATGTGGGTCAAGCTTGCGGGCGTCTCCGCCGTTTCCTCCTTGTGTGGAGTGGTCTACGGTGGATGTCTTACCGTGCCCGTTTGTCGAATCGTCTTATTTAGAAGCTTTTTCACTCGGCACACTCGAGTCGCCTCGCATGCTGCTTTCATCCTCCTTCCATGCAATGCATGTGGCCATGGTCACCGCGCGACCGAGGATGATGTAACCGTGGATGTATGTATGCTTATGCCTACCTAACCACGATCACTACGACCCGCTTTCTCTCGGGCCGACTGTGGATGAGTCTCTCCATGTAAGTGATTTACTTCACTGGAGTTCTTCTTTTAGAAACTTAGATTCTCATCCCCCGCTGCTTAGGGCGTCATTTTTGCCGCCCCCCGCAGCTTTTTGGAACTCCTTATTCTCCGATATCGGACTGTTCCACGCTGCCGCAACCGGCGCCGGCGGTGCTTGCTCTTACGATCACCTGAGAGACCAGGCCTTGTGGCTGTTTTCTTAAACAACTGGTTCTCACCGCAGACTGATGGAAATTTTTGTGATTACTTTCCTCAAGTCTCCTTACTCCTTCGCTTGTTTCTTCAAGCGAGGACATCGACACTCTTAGCCAGTTTCCGTCCCTAACTTGATAGGACAGGGCCGTTGCTACCTCATTCGATTCCGTTGGGAACGTAACTGTTGAGGTATCATATCTGGCGATGTCTGTTCGTTTAGAGCATCTCTTGATTGTCGTTTTCACGTAAGATCATGACAGAGACTTTTTCGCCAGCTCCCTCTGGCGTACGCTTGCTGCTGCTAGGGATTCCCCCGCCCAGCGGACATCCATCGCAGCCTAGCCTCACGGGCTCTCTCGGCGATGGTGGCTTGAGCCAAGCCACCTCTTCCACCACGGGCGCTGCACCCTCAGGCGGGTGCTTCAATCAGTACGGGAGAAAGGGGATCCTGAGTTCTCTCTCGATCACTCGGTCTATCACACTTTTGTCGTGATGTGTACCGCGCTGTTTCTCTGACACGCCCGGTTGAGCTGTTTTGACCAGACTGCTCTATTCTACATAGGCAGCAGGTCCGCGGCATTTCTTATTAACAGGATGGCACTCAGTCGCTTTCTCGACTCTTGACTGCCTTACGAGTGGTTTTTTCTTAAACCCTACTCTCCGTCGTTCCTGGTCCCCTTCGGACCGCTAGTAACGTTCTGCCACAGCTCTCTATCAGAATTCTGCAGATGTTCTGCCCTCACGCATTTGAGACAGATATCGAATTCTGGGCGCTTTCTCCCACGCAGAGGCTTCTGAGATATCTCGCCTTCTCAGATTATTCGATTGATCACTTACTGAGCCTTAAAAGCTTTTCAGTTTTCCGATCTCGATTCTTTTTGAAATTTTCAACAAATTCCGAAATTTACTTCAATAACTCCATACATCTACTTGATTTGCTAGTTCAGCCCTCTGGACTGCCATACCCGAAAAGAACTCCCAAGAATTTAAAAAGCGCGAGCGCGCCCTCCCGTTCAGGCTTACTACCCATGATCATCGCGGCATTAGCGTCCATCTTCCTCTTTTGCTTTCGGCAAGCCATCTGTCAAGACGTGCTCAGATAAGTCTCCTAAAGCTCAAATCTTTTTTGAGCTTTGGTATATTATTTTTGCTTATCTGTTGTGCATTCTCCCTTTTAAATTCAATCTTTCCGTTTGTGTGTAAGATTGTGTTCAGAATTTACACCCGGCGCGACTTTTTAGCGTGTTTTTGGTGACACTTAAATTGTTTTCCTAACGTTTGGGTTCTCGTCGCGCCGCATCGCTAGCGCGTTCGCGAGGCACCGGGTTTGGTCTGCCTACGTGGCAGCAAGCCTTCACCTCCTGCCACGGTTATTGTTCTTCACGTTCAAAGTGTGGTGGTTTTTGGTGCCGTTTTGAATTAAATTCTAGACAGCCTTTACACTTTGTTGTCGAGGGTGTTATTGTTATTTCTTTTTGCAGGTTGGGATCTTCAACTCTGTTCCTTCCTTGCTTTCCGGAATTGATTTATTAAGATTTTCGATTGATTATTGATTGATTAATTCTTCAATTCTTTTTCCTTTCTGTTCTGAATAAATTTCTTGATTGATATTTTATTCACAGGCGGATCTTAAAGCTCAATTCCTTTTCCTTCTGTTCTGAATAAATTTCTTGATTGATATTTTATTCACAGGCGGATCTTAAAGCTCAATTCCTTTTCTTTCTGTTCTGAATAAAATTCTTGATTAATATTTTATTCACAGACGGAACTTAAAGCCCTTTTTTTCTCTTCTGGGATTGTTTAATTCGACTTACGCAATTATAACTTGATTGATTGGTTATTCAATCCCCCCCCAAAAAAAAAAAAATTTTTTTTTACAGGTGGGGTCTTCTTCCTGTTAGGAATTTTTTGACCCTTCCCGGAATTGTTTTCTTCGTTCAATTCCCTCTCCCCTCCTAGTCTTATATTTTTTACTTCGACAGGCGGGCTCTACGATTCTTCTTTGAGGATTTACTGTGTCGTTCTTCCTCTTGGAATCGTTACTAGAGACGTTCCTCCTTCCTCCTGTTCTGAATTTCTTTACCTTTCCGCAGGAGGTTACGTTTTTCCTCTTGGAAATTATCGTAAAATTTCTCAATCCTTTTTCTTCCTGCTCTGAAAATTTTTGTTTTTGTGTTTCTTCGCAGGTGGAAACTTCGTTCCCTTCTGAGCTTGCATTCATTTTTGATTTCTATATAGGAGTTCTGACCTCCTTTCTATTCTCTTACAGGTAGATACCTAAACTTTTCTTAGGTTCTTCCTCCTCCCTACCCTTCCCCTCTTGATTTGTTCTGTTTGCTACAAACAAATTTCTTATAGGAGGAGGGAAAGACCACTCCGGTCTCCAAAGCGAGATCTTTGTAATAATAACAAAAAAACAAAAAAAAAAAAAATTCTTGTTTTTTCTTTTTTCAGGGTAGAGAGAGGTACCGATGAGTGGGACTAACACAGCCCCAGAGGACCTGGTGCCCTCCACGGGGACCGTCCCGATTGCAAGTTTACAGAAATCGGCCGCTTCCCCCGGCGGCGGTGAGTATGAGGTTGCGTCAATCAGCATTCCGAATTTGCGGTCGGATGCTAAGAGTAGGAAGGCCGAGACTGTGGTGCCACGGTCTCGGACAAAGAAAAAAGTGGTAGCCAAGGCTTCCAAGCCTAAACCAGGTTCTGCCGCCGCAGCACCCAAAGGGCTATGCGACCCACCGGCTACCGGGTCACCGGAAGTCCGGGGAGAGAGTGCGGTTCTCTCCCCCCGGCACAGGTCAGGCTCTCTGTCGTATAAGACGTCCTCCGTGATAGCATCGGCAGAGATCGCCCAGCCCCTGACCCCGAGAGGCGTCACACATCAGACTGTGACCACAATCTGACCCCGTCAGATTCGGGTGAAGTTTCGTTGTTGGCGGCCGCCCTGCCAGGGGCGGCAAATCGTAAGAGATCACCCGTGCCTCTTGTGCCTTCTTCTGCTCCGGCCACGCCGGCGGAGCCCGCAAAATAAGAAGAAGAAGAAGAGGTCGAAGGAGAGGTCGAAGGAGAGGTCGGCCAGCCCTGCTGCCATGGGCGTTCCTCCTTCAGACCCTTGTATCGGTGGTCAGATGTTACAGCTATTCATGCTACTACATTCTGCTACCGCGAGAGGCGTCACACATCAGACTGTGACCACAATCTGACCCCGTCAGATTCGGGTGAAGTTTCGTTGTCGGCGGCCGCCCTGCCAGGGGCGGCAAATCGTAAGAAATCACCCGTGCCTCTTATGCCTTCTTCTGCCCCGGCCACGCCGGTGGAGCCCGCAAAAAAGAAGAAGAAGAGGTCGAAGGAGAGTACTGCCATGGGCGTTCCTCCTTCAGACCCTTGTGTCGGTGGTCAGATGTCACAGCTATTCATGCTGCTACATTCTGCTACCGCGAGAGGCGTCACACATCAGACTGTGACCACAATCTGACCCCGTCAGATTCGGGTGAAGTTTCGTTGTTGGCGGCCGCCCTGCCAGGGGCGGCAAATCGTAAGAAATCACCCGTGCCTCTTGTGCCTTCTTCTGCCCCGGCCACGCCGGCGGAGCCCGCAAAAAAGAAGAAGAAGAAGAAGAGGTCGAAGGAGAGGTCGGCCAGCCCTGTTGCCATGGGCGTTCCTCCTTCAGACCCTTGTGTCGGTGGTCAGATGTCACAGCTATTCATGCTGCTACATTCTGTTTTCGAGCAGTGCGGGTTCACCCCACCCTCGACGTCTACTCACCCCGCTGATGCCCCCGAGCATCAAGCGAGACAAGTGGGCAATAACCACCAGACACCCGGGAAATCCTCGAGCGATTCTGTTAAATCGCCAGCCAGTGCACCGGCTAACCGGGCACCTCAAGATCGCGTGTGCTTTCCAACATTTTCGTCGATCTCAGAGCACGTGTCCCAGCCGACACGCGTGGCCACCCCGGCGCTTACTGGACTCCCTTGCCTTCATGAGAGCCGGCCGAGAGGCCGTACGGCTCCCGCGGCTCTCGGAGCTCCTCCAGGGGAGGAAACTTGTCATGGGGACAACCTCCCGGTTCAGTCCATGGAGCGAGACTCCCTTTACGAGGAGTCTCTCGAAGGCGGCCAGTGCGAGGATAACCCCTATCCCGCGGTCGACTCTTCAGTAAGCGCTCAGGCGCTGCTTGACAAGTATCTACCTCACATCTACCCTCCGAGCGGGGGTATTGATGAAGCAGGGGAGTCCTTATTTTTCGCCCCGCCTCTTCAGGCGACGAGGAAGCCTCCAGCTCCGAGGGTGCAAACCCACCCCCGCTCTGCTGCTGCCCGGAAGCGCCAGGCTCCGGCACCGCCGTCTCGAAACTTTCAAGTCTCTCGAGGCCAGCGAGAAGGCAGGGGAAGAGGGGGGCGACCCGCTTCGAGGGCGCCGCCCAAACCGAAGCAGTCGGTTTGACATGATTCCCGAGCGCTCGGGCAAATTGAGAATGATTCTCAACATGAAGAGAATCAATACGTTCATTCCGGCTGGAAACTGGAGGCTTCATTTCCGGATGGAAACGTTAGCCACGATCCTCCCCTCACTGGAGGCGTCGGACCTGGCCGTGTCTCTGGATTTACGCGACGCGTACTTCCACATTCCCAACCATCCAGCTTCGCGCCGGGCCCTCCCGTTCGGGCTGCGACCGGCGCCCCGAGTGTTTATTCGCATAGTCACCACTGTGGCAGCCTATTTGAGAAACCAAGGCCTGCGACTCTTCGTCTATCTAGACGACTGGCTTATTGTCGCAGACTCGGAGGCAATGTTGCAAGCTCACCTCTCCTTGCTACTACGGGTGACTCAGAGCCTCGGGTTCATGATCAACTGGGAGAAATTGGAGCTCACTCCCTCCCGCGTTCCCATGTATTTGGGCGCGAGGATAGATATACCGAACCAACTCGCGCGGCCCAGTTCGGTTTCTGGCCTGAACCTCACTTTCTATTCGAAAGTAAGGGTGCCCTGTCTTACTTAGCTCCTACCCTTGCAAGGCCAGAGTCAGGGCTAATACAGACACCCGTCCTCCAGCGATCGCCGCTGAAGAGAGGGCGACTCCGATATGAGCACCATCACCGCTCAGCGGTATGTCTCACTACCTCATAGCTCTCCGAACTTATGAGTATGTATATCGGATCTGAATGTCACGGCGATTAAAAGTTCCATATACTAGATATCCCTCCTGTTGACATTCACAGCTGTTCCCCGAGTCCTTCCCGGTCGGGTAAGCATCATCTCGGAGGAAAGAAACCGCCGTACATCTCATGAGATTGTTGGCTATGTACGTGCGTTCAAGCTTGTTTAAAGCCCCAGACTTCTCTGTCGGCATTCTATGCCTACTTTCTGGGCACACCCACCGTACCGGGTCGGCGAGTTTACACCAAACTGTACGCTGCCAGACCATCGGTCGAGCTCTAACAGTCTATCTTATAGACTGCCCTCTATGTGGGTCAAGCTTGCGGGCGTCTCCGCCGTTTCCTCCTTGTGTGGAGTGGTCTACGGTGGATGTCTTACCGTGCCCGTTGTCGAACCGTCTTCTTATTTAGAAACTTTTTCACTCGGCACACTCGAGTCGCCTCGCATGCTGCTTTCATCCTCCCTCCATGCAAGGCATGTGGCCATGGTCACCGCACGACCGAGGATGATGTAACCGTGGATGTATGTATGCTTATGCCTACCTAACCACGATCACTACGACCCGCTTTTTCTCGGGCCGACTGTGGATGAGTCTCTCCATGTAAGTGATTTACTTCACTGGAGTTCTTCTTTTAGAAACTTAGATGCTCATCCCCTGCTGCTTAGGGCGTCATTTTTGCCGCCCCCCGCAGCTTTTTGGAACTCCTTATCCTCCGATATCGGACTGTTCCACGCTGCCGCAACCGGCGCCGGCGGTGCTTGCTCTTACGATCACCAGAGAGACCAGGCCTTGTGGCTGTTTTCATAAACAACTGGTTCTCACCGCAGACTGATGGAAATTTTTGTGATTACTTTCCTCAAGTCTCCTTCTTCGCTTGTTTCTTTAAGCGAGGACATCGACACTCTTAGCCAGTTCCCGTCCCTAACTTGATAGGACAGGGCCGTTGCTACCTCATTCGATTCCGTTGGGAACGTAACTGTTGAGGTATCATATCTGGCGATGTCTGTTCGTTAGAACATCTCTTGATTGTCGCTTTCACGTAAGATCATGACAGAGACTTTTCGCCAGCTCCCTCTGGCGTACACTTGCTGCTGCTAGGGATTCCCCCGCCCAGCGGACAGCCATCGCAGCCTAGCCTCACGGGCTCTCTCGGCGATGGTGGCTTGAGCCAAGCCACCTCTTCCATCGCGGGCACTGCACCCTCAGATGGGTGCTTCAATCAGTATGGGAGAAAGGGGATCCTGAGTTCTCTCTCGATCACTCGGTCTATCACACTTTTGTCGTGATGTGTACCGCGCTGTTTCTCTGACACGCCCGGTTGAGCTGTTTTGACCAGACTGCTTTATTCTACATAGGCAGCAGGTCCGCGGCATTCCTTATTAACAGGATGGCACTCAGTCGCTTTCTCGACCCTTGACTGCCTTACGAGTGGTTTTCTTCTTAAATCCCTACTCTCCGTCGTTCCTGGTCCCCTTCGGACCGCTAGTAACTTTTTGCCACAGCTCTCTATCAGAATTCTGCAGATTTTCTGCCCTCACGCATTTGAGACAGATATCGAATTCTGGGCGCTTTCTCCCACGCGGAGGCTTCTGAGATATCTCGCCTTCTCAGATTGTTCGATTGATCACTTACTGAGCCTTAAAAGCTTCAGTTTTCCGATCACGATTCTTGTTGAAATTTTCAACAAATTCCGAATTTTACGCTCTAGTCAGCTGGTGATGTTGTTCTCCAGACACTAGGCCGAGGGCCCATGATACTGAGTATTCCTGAGTATACAGGGCATTCCTCTCGAGGACTTTTTGAGGGCCGCCTTTTGGCGCTCAACTAACTCCTTCACTTCATTCTACTTGAAAGACATTCCGTCCAGCGAGGCGAGATTTGCTGCTTCGGCGCTTAAAGCAGCTGCGGCTTTTTCCCCCTCTCCCTAATTTTCGTTGTTTTTGTTTTTTAAATTTTCTTAGGCTTACAATTGAAAACATGCCTCCCTACGGTTTGAGTCCGTGTTGGTCTAGCAAATCAAGTAGATGTATGGAGTTATTGAAGTAAATTATGAAAATACTTACCTGATTTTCTTATTTACGAGATAACTCATACATCTACTTGATACCCTCCCACCGACCCTCCGCCTTGCGTAGCAACATGTTTCAACGTATGGGCTTGCAAAAGTTGAGGAAGATGGACGCTAATGGCGCGGTGATCATGGGTAGTAAGCCTGAACGGGATAGGGCGCGCTCGCGCTTTTTAAATTCTTGGGAGTTCTTTTCGGGTATGGCAGTCCAGAGGGCTGAACTAGCAAATCAAGTAGATGTATGAGTTATCTCGTAAATAAGAAAATCGGGTAAGTATTTTCATATTTTACCTTCTAGTCAGCTAGTGATGTTGTTCTCCTGACACAAGGCCGAGGGCCCATGATACTTAGTATCATTCTTCTTGGGCTCTTTCTTGGAATCGTCGTTCACGACTTCTTGAGGTCCGCCTATTGGCGCTCCTCTTTCCTTCACTCCTTGCTCTTAAGGACTTTTTCACATGAGGCTTTATTGCCTCCCCTGTCCTTAAGGCAACGGCCTTCGTGTCTTCATCTCCCTATTACGCACTTCTTAGTCTAGACATGCCTTGCTTCACGTTGAATCCGTGTAGGTCTAGCAAATCAAATGGGTATATCCCAATTATTAATGTAAATTATGAAAATACTTACCATGATTTTCTTATTTACGAGATAACTGGATATACCCATTTGAACCCTCCCTCCTACCCCTCCCCTTGTGTGACAACATGTCTTGCCCGCAGGCTCATGAGAGGAAATGGACGCCAAATTGCGCGATGATCTTGGGATAGTGCGTTGGTAGGGAGATGTAGCGCGCGCGCAGGAAAAGTTGTGTACTCTATATTCGGCACGCAGGTTCATTGTAATGAACTAGCAAATCAAATGGGTATATCCAGTTATCTCGTAAATAAGAAAATCATGGTAAGTATTTTCATAATAGTCGATATAGTCTACTTCTTCTACCTCTTCTTCCAGTCTGGTACAGTCCGCCACTGGCGTATTATCCTACCTTGTGCTTGTCAAGTGTTGAGTGTAAAGTGTAAGTAAAAAAAGATGCTACAATGGACTCTATGTGCAGCGAAAAAACAGACTGAAGCTTGAAGGTCAAGTCCACCTCAGAAAAATGTTGATTTGAATCAATAGAGAAAAATTAGCACAATGCTAAAAATTTCATCAAAATCGGATGTAAAATAAGAAAGTTATGACATTTCAAAGTTTCGTTTATTTTCAAGAAAATAGTTATATGAACGAGCCAGTTACATCCAAATGAGAGAGTCGATGATGTCACTCACTATTTCTTTTGTTTTTTATTGTTTGAATTATACAATATTTCAATTTTTACGAGTTTGACGATTAGGACCTCCTTGCCTGAAGCACAAAATGTTAAAATAATGGAATTCCACGTGTTTAGGGAGGAATGAATCTTCATTTCACATTACAATGACGAGAAAATAAAAATATTTCATATAATAAAATACAAAACAAATAGTGAGTGATGTCATCAGTTCCTCAGTTGCATACCGACAGAGATGTGCATATAACTGTTTTTGTGAAATGAAGCGAAACTTGAAAATGCCATAACTTTCCTATTTTGCATCCGATTTTGATGAAATTTACAGTGTTATGCTAGTTGAATTTTTCTCTTTTTATTCAAATCGAGTTTTTGTTGGGGTGGACTTGTCCTTTAACGAAGCTTGACACACTGCACCTTCAGCTTGAAAGGCTCCAATGAGGTGCAGTTGACAGCGACAGGCGGTAATGAATTCCACAGCCTGATAGCGTCTTGATAAAAAAAAATAATAGTCGACAAGCATAGTCGATAAAACCTGTAGATCCGGTTGTAGCACAGCTACACTGATAGGGAGTTCGTGCTTTCAAACAAGTCATTTCGACCGAGTAACCATTTTACACCTTGCTGTAGATTAGCAAATGTAGATAGACTTGCAAGTAACGTAAGTTGTGTTATAACTTGCCAAACAATATTCTACCTGGCATTTTCCTTATGGAGAATTAGAAGAAATGAATCTCATGATACATGTAATGACCATTTTTGACGAGCAAGAAAAATAAATGGTTATCACTAATGCAAAAGAAAGTGTCATCTCCCGTCCAAAAGGGATTAACATTTCAATAACGTCTCCGACAAGGCGGGGCGAAAAGAGAGGGTAGTATATATGGTATATGGTAGTATATGGGGTCAAAAGGAGGCACGTTCCCTATTCATAATTTTCATTCTATAGGATGATGTCGGATCTGATAAGTGTCAGTGATTTTGATTGGATGATGAGAGGCAAAGCTACTAATCATGAAAGCATTCTGTTTGATAAAACATGGATGTGTATCATAAAGCGTCAGACAAGTCCATTTGCGTAACGCCCTCTCATTTGGGTCGGATCAATGCCTGATAAGGTCTCCCATAATGATTCACTATATCGATGTCTTCCTTCTATCTCACCAGAGGACCCGTGTTACACGAACCCTTGTCTAAATGGAGGCACTTGTTCATATACAGGCGGAGTGTCATTCCAACCTGTACAAGAGTGTGTGTGTTCCTCTGGATTCTATGGCGAATTGTGTGAGAATGGTATGTAAGTCAGGGGACCGTTTCATTTACAGGATGTAAATATATTGGATGGCTCAGAATGGAATGCCAGAAATATTCCAAGAGTTAGGGCATATATTCCACGAATCGCAGATGAGTTCGCCCTAACGAGTGGAGTATTTCTGGTATTCCATTAAATAAAGCCACTCAGTATGATTAACATTTATATGACACCTAGATAGATCCTTGTGATTTGATTGGTTGTTTGATATCGTTCATACAGCCCATTTTGCAATGACGTCATCAACCGTGCGATTTTGGATCCATTCATCGTGCAATTTTGGATCCATACCGCACACCGAGACTGCAGCTCATGCACCATGTGCGCATGTTGTAATGACGTAACAATAAACAGACCGAACTCGCACTGCATGAGCATGTTTTGCATCGAAATTCATGAATTTCATATGATTTTTAGGTGTCATATAAACAAAATAGTGAATGTTTTTTTTCATTCGTGCAATGGAAAGAATACTTCATTCGGTGAAAGATGGATCATTTCATCTTTCACCTCATGAAGTATTCTGTCCTTGCACTCATCAACATTAATTATTTGTATACTATCCCACTCTACCCCGCCCCCTCCAAAAAAAGAGGAGGGAAAACTTTGCTTGAACAAGTCATGTTACTTACAAATCAGTTAATATATAGCCTCACTTCATAAGTATCATTGTGTTCTATGCTGCGTATCACATCGCTTTCATTATTTTAATTTCTTTTTTTTACTTTTAGTTTTTATTCCTATATTTAATTTTTTCATATATTACTTCATTTAGGTTTTTATACGCCCTTCCTACGGGACGTATTATGATTATGATGGTCAGAAGTTCAAAGGTCAAGGTTGCAGTGACATTTTTTTTATCCTACCCTTCTGGAGTCCTTGTAACTTGATCCGTATATGAAACTGTAAATATTCAAATTATTCTACTGATTGTAAATGTAAACTTATGGTTTTCTTCAATACCGTTTTCGGGTGACAGGAAATAATTGTCATTGTCAAGCGTTGTATATTTCGCTAAATACAGTCTCATATTCAATAGCAAGTTTTGTACAGGCGCCTATGTGATATTCGTCAGATTTCGGTCGTTTTAGGAATACGCTGATGCAGACCAAGATAAGCGTTTATAATGCATCGCTAGAACAATCTACATAGATAATGAATAATTTTCCACAAAAATCTGATGTCCAGTTTTCTTATGTCATGAAGTTAAATTTGAGGGGTGGTAGATACGATAGTTTTGATAGGTAATGAAAAATCTTGCGTGCGACAATGAAAGCAATGCAATGCGCAGCATATGGTACAATCCCTGGGTACAATGACAATCAATGGCGTCATAATGAACTACATTTAACTTATTGGTTCCTTCTTCAGTCTATAAGTGGAAAGGATACTACATGCCTAAGGTTAAAAGTAGA
Organism: Lytechinus variegatus; assembly: GCF_018143015.1. NCBI lineage: Eukaryota > Metazoa > Echinodermata > Echinoidea > Temnopleuroida > Toxopneustidae > Lytechinus > Lytechinus variegatus. Next base: position 26,865,331 of record NC_054740.1, read on the forward strand.
ATCTTAATGGTATCTCATGAATTTTCTTTAACCTTGCAGCTTACCCATGTACGTCGAACCCTTGTCGTGAGAATGGTATTTGTACAAACAAGATTCAAATACTCCCCTATGATTATGAGTGTAACTGTACGCATCCATACATCGGCCGATCTTGTCAGTATGGTAAGGAACTAATAGTGACTGTTCCCAGAAAGCTCTTGTGCATCTCTGTCTTTCTATCAGTTTCTGATCTTTCATATTGTTATAGTAAATTAAGAGGCTTTTTATAGGAGGAGATTATAATTTGTTTAACAAATTTTTCTCGACATTACTCCTATTTGTTTAAGATCAGTATGCTCGATCTGTAATGAAAATCATAAGATCAGTATGCTCGATCTGTATGAAAATCATAATTCATAAGTCAGAAAAAATTGGAACCAGCGGGATTCGAACCTGCCATCTACTGCTTTCCAGGCAGCGACTCAACCACCAGGCTATTCTGGTTCACGGTTAAGCCACGATGAACTGGAATTCAAATAACCTCGATCCTCTTCTTTCTGACTCATTACTATTCAAATGCCGTCCGCTGTGGACAATAGATAGTAAATTAAGAGGCTTTTTTAGGAGGAGATTATAATTTGTTAAACATATTGTTGTAATTAAAAAACAAATTTCACGCGTTCATTCTTTGGTCTATATTGTCTGTATTCTCATGTCATTTAGTTATCCCAAAATATTTCGTCAGATGGACACCCTTCGGGATAACATGATTCACTCTAATGTACTCCATCATTAAAAAGAAAGCCTATTTTGATCCAATCTAAAAATTACCCCCAAATACCACCTTCCAAAGTTAAACCATGTTTTATGTGGCATCCATATTTAGATAACACAGGTTGATTTCTGACTCAAGAAAAACAAAAGCCCAAGCTAAATATTCTCATTTTACCGAAGCCTATCAGTGCAAGATTAAAATATTCCGTAGTAGGTGAGTTGGCGACAAGCGTTTAATAAAAGCATGGTCTTTCCTGCTGGAAAAAACACAGTTTCCTAAAGTGTGTTCCACAGTGAGTTAAACACAATGTGAAATCATGTTCACACTTATATTTTAGCAGAGTGAATCACACTTTTAGATAGTCCACCATGTGAAGACATTGTGGACATTCCCATTGGCGAGGTATCCACAGTGTGATCTCATCTTCACACTGCTGAATTTGAGGATTTTAACAGTGTGAATCGGAAATAATCATACAGTCCACCACGTGACTATCATGCCCTGTTTTAGCATCCAATGTGACTTGCTATGTATTTCTTCCAGCAGGCCGGGTCTGATCAACAGACTACACTATGAGATCACCAACCCATCATTGTTTCTTTCTTTCCAGAGAATCCATGTTATGAGAATCCCTGCCAAAACGGAGCAACTTGCACATACTCCACTGATGGCGTGACATCTCCCCCTTTGCCAGAGTGTTTATGTCCTCCAACACATTACGGAGAATTGTGTGAGAAAGGTGTGTACTTTATACTGATTTTGTCGAAGTTGCCATGCGGATTGAAAGCAGATGAGTTTTCGGCATATTTCAAGATGCACATTTTGGGTTAATATTTAGATAAGTAGGTTTTGAACCAGTGGAAGTGGGTGATTGTCTTATCTGAGGCTCGTGTTAATGGGTTTCATGCTTAATCAAAAAACACAATCATGCATAATAAAATGAAGACGTTGAAGCAGGAAATAATGGCAAAGCTGTCTGATATCCTGTGGGCCTATATGTTACAAATCTTGACGCTCTCTCACTTTTCAATATCTACTTACGGCATAAGATTACGAAACTTATACGATCAATATTTTTTTGTAACCATGATATTTCCAGCCTATCCATGCACGTCGAACCCGTGTCAAGGAAGGGGTTCCTGCTCAAACAACCAAGGGGAAGCCTCCGCAAATAACTTCACATGTGATTGTTCCTCTCCTTACATCGGGCTGACATGTCAGTATGGTAAAGGATACATTCCGTTCTTTATTTTACCTGCTTTCTCTGTCACAATTACGCTTGGAATTTTATGCCATGAAACACTAAGATATAGACCTACAGCTAGTTTATGCCAAACATGACCATGGATGCGACATAGATCTTGCAAATACGTACGTGAGTATGCCGATATCTTAAGCCTATTGGCCTGAGTATGTCGGAGGTTTCTACCGATCGCTACCACTGACACTAAATTCTTTGAGCCATATGCTTTTCACGTGGCTCGGATCGGAATTACCATAGCTACCAAATCATTCTAAGCATGTGATAATGGGTTATTACACATGGGTAATAGGTCGTAAGCCATGGGTAATAGGTTATCACCCATAACCGATAAAAGTACAATCTACCAATATTTACGATGCAGGTCAGGAAAAGACTTACCTTTTTTCCACTATCAAAATTTTTGTGAATGTATTTTTAGTTAACCCTTGTTCAACAAACCCATGTGAGAACAACGGATCGTGCTCGTACGTAGAGGGCATATCAACTTCTCCTGTACGAACTTGTACCTGTTTATCGGTATACTACGGAAACCTTTGTGAAAATGGTGAGAAATTACCCCTTTAAAATATATGGTAGAAAACAGCAGTTTACCCATAACTCCAAGCACCAAGTCTGTGCCGTGTTTTAACAAGAATTCTGCTTTTTAGGCACTACGGATCTTTTTCACTGCAGTATTCCTGCATTCCCCGTTGTTTTTATAATGAATTGGACTTGCGGGATTCCCGTGTAAAAGATGCGACCGCGAATTTTGCCAAGGTACCATACGAACTCGACCTTTTGCTATTGCAATGACTTGTTATAATTCATAACTTATCATCTATTATCATACGACTGCGTCTATATAATAGGATATGTCAATATGGAAATGTAACCATGGAGTGATCGAGGTATACTAGTATGCCTTTAAACGAATAACAAACCTTCATCCACATTTAGACATGGAGAATACTGGTTCAGTCGCCCGCCGCACATAATCATAGATCGTAGCTGCCGATAAATATTTTGTAGGGAGTGGGTAATGTCTTATCGGGGCTAATCTTTCATGTTATTGTGAAATTTTCTAAGGGAAAATTAACATTTACCACTGTAAATAAATTACTTGCCAACCAATTTTATTGTTACAATTTGTGTTGTTTTTTGCCTTCAATTTCCTCACAATTCTTACAATCTTACAGCATACCCATGTGCGTCGAACCCATGTCATGGGAAAGGCAATTGTACCAACAATCTTCAGAGTACTCCATACAACTTTATTTGCAATTGTAATTCTCCCCACATCGGGCTGACTTGTCAGTATGGTAAGCAGGGATGTGTTTTTGGTCCATTATTGTTCGTCACTAATCTTTCTATTAATCGGAACCCTCTTTCATCGCATTACTTTTCAAATGCCAATGATTCCTTAAAGCTTGTGTATAGTTTTGGTAAATCCACCAAAATGCACCTATCACTATTCCAATTCATGGCTAGCTAATATGAATGGATATGCCCTATAACAGTTATGATGTGGAGGATATGAAATGAAAATGTGTTTTACAGGATAAATTTTGCGATTTTACATGAAAATTTAACTTGATCGGGTCACCCGATCAAATTAAAATATCTGTGTGTTTTTGTCTTTCAATTAAATCCTATTCCGAATCATGGAATGGGCTGAAACTTTCAAGATATGTTCTTTGTCTGTAACTTTTGGATATCTAATCACTAAATTTATAAGATAAGTGCTTGAATGCCCATTTTTAAAATTTAAAACAAGTATCGCCGAGAGAGGGAGCTATATATCCAACATTTGAATATTTGAAATTTTCTCAGAGAAGTGCAGATGGAAAAATATCTAACGGTCTCTACGCTTCATTTAGACTGTCATATTAGATGATATTCGATTATCAATCACATTATTGACCCTTTACCAAAGCTATACACAGGCTTTAAGCTTTACACAGGCTTTAAGCTTATTCGAACAAATAGATAGGTAGATATGATAAAACTGTGTTATCAATAGAATGAGAAGGTATCATAACTCACAATGCCATTTTTAAGACTTGAAGTTTGTGACTAGGATGTTTTTGTTGGGGTGGGTTCTGGTCGGTGAGGTTACATTAATCATGTTAATTAGTCATAGAAATACTTTCCACTGCTTCTCATAACTTTGTACATTGGCCTATGTGAAAACGGATTTTCAGTTTGATGTGTGTAATATTACTATGGTATTGTACACATATTGCATACAGATATGGGTTGAATGTTTTTGTTCTTTTTCAGATGACCCTTGTCATAATGCGACCTGTCTGAACGGGGGTACTTGTGAATATACAGGCGGCTCAACAATTCCACCAGTCAAGTCTTGCTTGTGTCAAGATGGATTTATTGGAGATGTCTGTGAAAATGGTAAATATAAAGGTTCACAGATTAATTATTACTTTTTGGGTCGCCGGCAAAGCAGAGCGAGACTAAGGCCGAAAAAGGAAATTATAATTGGTAAAGTGTCGAAAATCTGTCTGTCTGACGATTAATCGCATCGTGGTCGCCCTAGCCACTAACCCGTTTCTGTGGTCTAGTGGTTAAGGCACCGGCGTCCAAAGCTGGGGGCCCGGGTTCGATTCCCGGCAGGGACATTTTTGGCATCACTAATTTTTCCAAAGGGTAGTTAGCTCTGGGGAACCTTGATTGTTCACTTCATCCATTTGTTTCACATATACAGTGCGTCCCAGAAAAAACGAAACCGAGATTAAGCGATGATTTATCATAACTGAATTACAAATACAAGAGTCAAATGACCTACCAATGTGAAAAAGAAAGGACCAAAAACTTATTTGGCGGGGGAGGGGGTATCTGAATTTCAAAAAGAAAATCGCATGCCTAAATTGTTAAATATCTGCTCTTTTATTTGATACCTTAATCACAAAAAATTGTCAAGCAGTAAAAAAGTTATGTTCTCTCGAATCAATGCTTGTATTTCCATAATTCCATTAAATAAACGTGTTTTCACCGGTTTCCCACAGAAGTTATCGCATGGTTAACTAAGGACTTAATGCATGGCTGATCGTCAACAAAACGGAGTGTCAGTGAGATTGAACGCTAGCCTGTAGAACCTCTTAATTCTATGAAATTATTGAAATTCAAGCCTTATTTAAAATAACCAGAACTTTGATATTTATTGACCATTTCCTGTAATTGAGATATCAAATCAAAGAGCAGGTATTGAACTTTTTAAAATGTGGTTTTCCTTTTGAAACCCAGATACAGCCCGCTAAATTTTTGGTATCCCCTCTTCAAATTGTTTTGCTCACTCATGCGTGAATGTGAGATAATCCAGCTAATTTCAGATGAAAGAGGAGATTCTAAGCTTTAAAATGGTAGATCATTTTCTTATTGTATTTGTGATTAAGTTATGATTAATCATCGATAAATCTCGGTTCGTTTTTGGTGGGACGCACTGTATAATGCGAGCGCGAAGTGCGAGCTGACTTTTTTTAGTATACTGACCTGAAAACAGGAAAAAGGTACATGTTTAGGACTGTTTGTAGTAACTCATGAGGAGGATACATATCTCACTAAACAGATAATGTGAGTGCCGAGAGCAAGCTGAAATTTCTTTATATTCTGACCCGATAGCTTGATATTCTAAGCATTTTTGTTACCAATGATGAAGATGGGTAAAAGAACGATAGATGTCGCGCTGAAAATTTTGATATTTCGATCCCAAAAAATGACAGTTTAATGGACGTTTTGAATAAAGAACAAGATATATATCCAATAAAAGATTATTGCATACCAAAGCGGGTGTTCTTTTCAGGTTAAGAACTGAAAAAATGACTTTCTATTCACCTATTTAATTAATAATGAAAATTATGGGTTTTTGTTAAAGAAATGATGCGAGCGCGGATTTTTATATTCCAAACTGAAAAGCGGACATTTTGAGCGCGATTTTACGTAAAGAACAAGTTGTGTATTTCAATCTCGCTTTCTGTGTAACATTACAATCTTGTTTTATTTTTGCACACCCCCTCCCCTAATTTTTTCATTGGTGGGGCGATCGCCCCCCCCCCCCGCCCCCGATCGGCGCCTCTGTTAATGAAATTGGGACATATGGGTAATCCAGTATCATTGCTTATCTTGCACAAGTCGCAGGTCACTTGATCAATGTCAAATGTCATTTAGGATCAATGAACGTAGTAGCATGTTACATGAATGGTCTTTTTGTGAATGATTTCGGTTACACTTCGTCATTCCGAAGGTTCGTAATTCCGAAACACGAAAATTGCCTATACCTCGATGTTCGTTAATCCGAAAACGTAAAGGGTTCGTTAATCCGAACATTTGTGGCGTTATTCCGAAGGTTCGATAATCCGAAAACGAAATAAGGTTCGTTGTTCCGAAGGTTCGTTCATCCGAAAACGAAATAAGGTTCGTTGTTCCGATGGTTCGTTAGTCCGAAAAGGAAATAAGGTTCGTTAATCATTACGTTTTCGGACTAACGAACCTTCGGAATTACAAACCTCATTTCGTTTTCGAATTGACGCACCTTCAGAATTACGAACCTCACTTTGTTTTGCGGACTTACGAACCTCAGATATCGTTTTCGGACTTATGAACCTTCTGAATTATGAACTTTCGGAAAAACGAACCTTCGGAATAACAAAGCTTCGGAATTACGAATGTATGCGATTATTTCATAGTCATTTTCAAAGTCAGCACTACTGCTATATTGAAACGCGTAATGCAGGCGTGACTGATAAAAGGTACTCCACTTGTTTTTACTCGACGACGTCGTAAGTAACCCGCCACTGGTTACGAATCGCAGGAAAAGTCCACCCCAACAAAAAGTTGATCAGAATGAAAAGAGAAAAATCCAACAAGCATGTGGAATGAGCATTGTATAATACTATTTTATTCAGTCAAGTTGGTCCTTATTGTCAAATCTACATAAAAAAAATGAAATATTGTATAATTTAAACAATAAAAAACAAAAGAGAAAGCGAGTGTGGAACATCATCGACTGGCTCATTTGAGTTGTACATATCACTGTTTTGTGAAAAAACAAAACTTTTAAATGTCATAACGTTCTTATTTTACATCAGATTTTGATGGAATTTTCAGAGTTATGCTAGTTTGATTTTCTATGTTTATTCAAATCAACATTTTTGTTTGTAAATTAATAGATACGCATGTCATACATGATATTCATTGTGTTGAATATTTATCTTTAATAAACATCTTAGCACCTTCTACCATGACGTCACCGGATCAAAATACAATCCAAAGTGGAGGCACCACAACAACGTCGCCAGTCTTGACAAAAGAAGCTCCAGCAACTCCAACAGACTGTACGTTTTATGGCTGAATGATACCTATATGTGTATTCTACTTCGTAAGCCTAATTGTTCAGAATCACGTATGGGTTGCACACCTGCTACCGATCAAAGCGCCACAAATTCAAAGCAACAAAAGGCTGCCACTCATATGCAAATAAGTACAACCGTATGTAAGCACAGCAAACACGTTCATTCACCAGTGTACTTCTGTGTGCCGATCTACGCCAGGTACCTCTCTCGGGAACTCTCCGATTTACTTAACGGGCCCTGCCCTTCGCTGCATCCGGGGCCATCCGCCTCCGGCCCAACCACTGGCTGGCGGCCAAGCAGCCAAGGACGGAAAGGAGAAGCCGGGCAAGCAAGCTCCGTGTACCATAACAAAACCGCCCCCGGACGCTGGGTCTAATGACCCCCGGTAGACCTCGCGGCAGCCCCCTGACGCGGCACCTATGGGTGCCAGGGAGGCGGAGATAGACGTCGGAAATGCGCCCTGCATGTTGGAGCTGGCCAACGCTGTGTCGACTTTACAGTCGACTGTTCTGTCCCTCCTCCCAACCACCTCTGCAGCCACCAACCAGCAGGGAGATGATGTCGATGACGACATCGAGTGACTTGTCTCTCGGCAGCCCTCCACTCAGGACCGAGCTGACCAAGGTGTATTAGGAGAGTACTCGGAACTAGTGGAGAAAGCAGACGAGGTGGTCGGCGCTTCTGTGCCAGAGAAACTGGTCGATGTCGTTAACAAGTTGATGTCCACTGGCTTAAAGGAGGACACTCTAAAGGGGAAGTTGGAGGCTTTCCCCCGACCTGAGAATTGTAAGGCCCTATCCGCCCCCAGACTCAACCCTGCAGATTTGGTCTATCTTAAAAAGTGAAACTCGAATACTCGACCACAAACTTCAGAAGACCCAGTCACTCTTACTCAAGGCGATAACTCCACTTGCCCGCGCTGCGGATGGCTTTCTCGACCCAGATAAGGCCCCCTCCATCGACCCACGGCAAACTAGCAAGCTGCTACTGGGCGGCATTGCCCTTTTGGGGGCGGCAAGCTTCGACCTGAACTTGAGGCGTCGTGAGCTAATCAAGCCTGAGTTTGATACGGCTTTTCGCCCACTATGCACGGTAAGGGTGGGTTCCTCAACCTCTAGCCTGCTGTTCGGGGACAATCTCTCCCAGAGATCAGGAACTAAAGGAAACACATCGGCTGGGCATTGGTGTACATGCCCCCCATCAAAACCGCAGGAGGTTTGCACGCCCCACTCGACAGGCTACCAGACTCTATCAAGTAGAGGGGTACCGTGACTCACGCCGCCGTTCGATGCCGGGAAACTATTTAAGGCCTCCCCGAAAATTCCCACCAAGGAGACACCGGGCCCCGCCTTTCCATCCGGACCAGCGTGGCCGTCAAACCTGTCCAAGAAACAAGCCGATTAGATCAATCGGCGTCGGTAAGTTTGCCCGTTGTTTCGGGTAGATTTGTCTCGGTTCATCCCCCATTGGAAGCGGAGTACTTAAGACCCATGGGTCTTGAACACGGTTCAACATCATTATATAGAATTCGACTGTTGGCCTTATCAGACTACTGTTCCATCTCAAATCAGTTTCAGCGAACCTGAAATGATATTAATTGACGCAGAAATTTAAAATCTGCTCAAAAAGGAGGCTATTGTACCCTGTATTCATGTGAAGGGTGAATTCATTTCCAATATATTTCTTACACCCAAAAAAGACGGCTCTTTTCGACCCAACTTTTTCTTCCAAATAGCTCTAATTCCCTCCCGTAAGCGATTTGGATGAGCCTTGTCATTTTGAAAACTGGTGAATGAGCATTTTTGCATATGAATGGCAACCTTTTGTTTGAATTTGTGGCGTTTTGATCGGTAACAGGGTGCAACCCATACATGATATCTCAGATTAGGCTTTACTTCGTAGAATCATAATTAAACTTCATTGTTAAATTTCAATTAAATCTCGTTTAATTCATTGATTCAATTTAATGTTTCATCCACTATTGGTTTCAAACCGGTAGTTTAATTCATATCAGAAGCCTTCTCTTTCGCCCCTTTTATCGTATTCACTTCCTGTAATAATGATCCATGGTTTACATGATCTTTCCTTTGTTCATTACTACTAATAAAAACGGTATGTATTCATCGAAATTTAAAAAAGTCGAAGGCACAAAGTACATAGATGAAAGAAAACAATAAATCCTGAACATATGATAAGTGGCATAACCATGCTAGCCGAAATTCGTTAACGTTGCAGATTTTACATAATAAATAGGCCTACTAGTCAGAACTTCAGATTTCTAAAATGTACCTTGGCGAGAGAGAGAAAAGAGACGGTGAGAGAAGACTGAGAAAGAAATAGACTGCCGAAAATAAGTAGGCAGATATAGACTAGTCTACAAATGTAGACCCACATCTGCAGTGTGTGTACCACAGCTGATTCAAGGAGTCTGCGCATAGCAGGCTAGGTCTACTATGGCTGCAGGCTGGTTTGCTTCGCAAACCAGTAGCAGATCCCACCTCACGAGCCATTCAGAATCTGCATAGCAGACTAGATAAAGACAGAGGCAGGTCATTAACAGCGCTTGTAAGCCTATGCGTTTACGGCGTGCGATTAATAGATTCTTCATACTGACATTTTTTTCTCTGAAATGTTACGTGTACTTTCTGAATACCTCATGATTTCATTTTTCCTGTAATTGTATGTGACTGTTATACATTTTGATGTCATCACTGATAGGCCTATTAGGCCGGCCGTCGGTTTTGGCGGGTGTGATTTTTTAATAAAGAATAAAACTAAACTAAGCTTCATGTTATCATTTCATTAAACAGCACATCCTACGACTCAAAACACCGGAAACACAGCCACACTGGAAAGGACAGAAGTCACAGGGTTGGAGACACTAGAACCTTCACTCTCTTACTCTCCGTCTTCTGCAGAACCCACCGACCATCCAAGAGGTATTTGTAATGTTAAAGGGGGTATTAAACCACGTCATTATTCACGTAAAAGAATATACATAAGGTTAAAGAAACCGGAGAGTGAAAAGGTAATATTAAATCATATTCCCCAATGAGCTGAAGCATTAGACTTTATCTTTTCCATTTGAATATCATGTCAATTTGGGAATATGCCGACAGTCACATGGGGTCCGTTGCCGGAAGAGTTGCGTTTAAAGTCAATATATCAATCGCAAACCCCAAATTCCAAGGACCCCCGTTTTCACAAACATTTGTAGTTCTGAAGCCCGTTCCCAGGACTCCTTTTTACAATAAGCCCTCTCCCAGGCCCCCATTTTTTTGTCTCGCCCACGGTACACCCCCACCACTTTTTTGGTCGAGTGCCCCCCTCCCCTGGGTACTCTAATACTGGTCTGACTAAGGATTTATAGGCCATGACTTTGACATCCCTTGGACAAAACCATAATTTTGTGGGCATTGTTAGCTGTTTTATCATCCACTTGTTCCCTCCATGATAGTTTATTGTCCCGCTGAACGCCCAGATATGGATGTGACATTGTCTTTTCTAACACCTGTCCACAAAAAGTATAATTCTTGAGAGGAGGCGATTTCTTCTTAGATACTGCCAAAACGGCGCACTTTGAAGGATTGAAGCTCATTTTCCATGTACTTTGCCATTTTTCCAGCGACCGGAGATCATCTTGCAAGTTGCACATGTCTTCCTCTTTTGCCACTTGGGTATACAACAAGCAGTCGTCCGCGAACAATCTAGCCTGACATTTTAACTTGTCAGGCATGTCGTTGATATATGTCAGGAACATCAGTGGTCCGAGAACTGTTCCTTGCGGAACGCCTGATACAATTTCTTTCGAGGATGACGTACTCCCTTCACATATTACCCTCTGTGTCCTTCCAGTCAAGAAACCCTGGACCCAGTTTGGGAGATTTCTTTTTACTCCATAATGATTAAGTTTACCCAGGAGGCGTTCGTGCGGTACCCTATCAAAGGCCTTTGTGAAGTCCAATATTGCCATGTGAATGGAATCTCCCCTATAGCCTATCAAGAGTTTTGCTGCATCATTAAATGTTAAAATCAACTGTGTTTCTGTAGAACGCCTCGCTCTGAACCTAGTCTGCTAGGCAAACCCTTCGCTCGAGTTAAGGGTCTGAATGTGCAGCTTACTCATGCCTTGTGTACTGAAGGCAAGTTTTGCCTGTGCTAGTCTTTGCGTGGAGGCACACTTGTTGATGAAAGTTCCAATGAGGGTCTGTGCCTGCAGACTACTCTGAACCCATGTTGAGAGTCCACCAGAATCTTTTAGTCTTCAAAATGGTCCATGATGTGGGAGTGGACAATGTGTTCCAGGACTTTGCTCAGAACACATGTCAGAGAAACCGGTCTATAGTTATCTGGTGATTGCTTATTTCCTTTCCTGAAAACAGCACAGATATTTGCCTCCTTCCATTGGCGGGGAAGGGTGCCAGTATCCACTGATGTTTGAAACAGATCGGTGAGAATAGGTGTCAACTTATCCGCGAACATCTGTAGGAACCATGGAGGAATCTGATCCGGTCCTGGAGCTTTATTGGGACTGAGGTTCCGAAGTTGTTTGAGTACACCCTCTTCATAGATTTTCAAATCTGAAATCGCTGGGATGTTGATTGTGCCCAACTCCGGGATATTAGAACAGTCGTCATGTGTAAATACTCCTGCAAACTGAGTGTTGAGGATTTCTGCCTTTTCCCTTCCATCACTAATTATCTTGTTATTAACTATCAGATCTGCTACGCCTGCCTCACCATTGCCAAGTCGTTTCATGTAAGACCAAAACTGCTTGACATTATTGATCAGTGCGTCCGAAAGTCTATTAGACACAAACTCATGCTCTGATTTCCGATTTCTGATTTCTTTAGTATACTGACAGGAAAAGCGTGCCTGTTTAGGACTGTTTGTAGTAACTCATGAGGAGGATACATATCTCACTACACAGATAGTACGAGTGCCGAGAATGAGTTGAAATTTCTTTATATTCTGACCTGAAAACTTGATATTCTAAGCATTTTTGGTACCAATGATTAAGATTTGTATCTAAAAGAAGAATAGATGCGAGCGCGAAGCGCGAGCTGAAAATTTTGATATTTCGCTCTGAAAAAAAATGACAGTTTAATGGACGTTTTTGATAAAGAACAAGATATATACATGTATCCAAGAAAAGATGATTGCAAATCGAAGCAGGAGTTCTTTTGAGGCTTATCACTGAAAACGGGACATTTACATTCACCTATTTAATCATGAAAAGTATGGGTTTTTACTACAAAAATGATGCGAGCGCGAAGCGTGAGCTGAAATGTTTATATTCCAATCTGAAAAGCGGACATTTTGAGCACGATTTTAAATAAAGAAAGAGTTGAGTATCTCAATCTCGCTTGCTGACCATTACAATCTTTTTTTTTTAATGCATATCCGGATTTTTTTTTTTTTATATGTTTCCCCAATATTTTCATTGATGTCGCGATCCCCCCCCCCCCCCAGGATCGACGCCTCTGATCTATAGTAATGTTTAAGGAATACATTGCGTCAAATTAGCTAACAAATTGATGAGTAAAATACTTATCTGATCCACTCTGTAGACTGCAAAACCAAATCCAAGTAGACACTGAATAGTTACGTTATTCCCGCCAAAAGATGTCCGGTGGACTTTCTCAGTTTATGCTAAAAAGTTCAGTTCCTTTCGACTTTTCATTAAAATGTCTTTCTTTAAAAAAAGGGATGTCCAGTTATTGTTTTAAATCTTTAAAAATACCACGGGCTAAAAAAAGGCAGTGTGTAATAAAATCAAATTTTCACTGCTGATTCAGTGATTTGACCGACAACATCATCATGTAGCAGGCTGTAAAGACACTCTCAGCAACACACACTTTCACATTCACGAGTCGCTAGATCTCCCAAGTGGCGAGTCGCTTCGGAGCCCGATTAACTCGTTGAGAAAAAAATGAAGAAGAACGCTTCAAAAATGATCTTTTTGTAAAAATCACTATACACAAGCTTCTGATATGCTTTTAAGATATTGCTTGACAAAATTGCTTTATTAAAAATGCGATAAAAAACCAAATCAAAGGTTAAAAAAACTTAAAAACGCGGAGGGACAGTAGCAGGGAGCACACGTCCTTCCCACACGAGAGCCACGCACGTATAATATCAGTAAAAGTATGTCCACCAGAAAGCTAAATTTTCGCTGACTTTATCTGCCCTCTTTTCCTTCAGCTTTGCTTTCTTTTTAATTCATTTTCTTCTTAATTACATTTAATTTTCGTTATGACTCAATTCGTAAAATAATCAATATATGCATACCGCATCATGACTGATGAGTGTACAATAAACAAATAAGTTTAACACAGGGCGACATCGAGGTTGAATCATAGATCTATTAAGCTTTATGGTTGAATTGTAAGTCATTTTGTACTGTTTAGCTAACTAATATCAAGAGAAATCTTTGTTTTATCTAAATTAAACTCATGACGAGATAATGACGATTACAGACTTGCCTCTTTAGTGTCTTTGCGCTACGCTGTCCAGGTGGTCCAGGCAGTACTCGGAGAACCGTCACGACCGCGTTTCCGCGTTTGCAGGGTAATTTTGGATCCGATCAGTTAACATTTTCCTCGCGGCGAAGCTTGTATGCATTAGTAGCGACTCGTCCCCTTTCCCGCTTAAGTTTCTGCGGTAGATCGGTACGAATAGATATGCCGGCGTACTCCGGGTTGCAGGTCTCTCTGGCTGCAGGATCTGTCTGCTGCTGACGCGGCTGAAACTCATACGCACGTAGAAGGCGGTCCCGGTCCAGCATCGAAGCGAAGCGAATTATGATGGGGCAGGGTTCGCTATTTCGTTGACCCTCGGGATGTTTGATGCGCTGAGTCGAACCAGGCAAGCGATGAGCGTTGACAATAGGGATCCTAGAGGCAGTATCGGGGTTGATTTTCAAGAAGTTAGCAAACGTAAGTCACGGGTGGTAGCAATAATATCATTTTTTTTGTCTGGCAATCCATATACTAATGAGTTCTGCTTCCTTTGATGAATTTCCATTTGAATCAGCTTCTCGATCCTCAATTTCATCTTCGTGATTTTTAATTTCTTTTTTTTTTTAGTGATGGAATCTCATTCATCTCAATCGCGGCGATTCTGTTGTCTGTAAAATTAGTACTCGCTTCCAAATCTGAAACGTCCTTTTTTGTCTGCGTTAAATCGGCCTTAATTCTGTTTAATTCACCGATGACTGAATCTAGTTTTCCACCCGCGGGGGGGCATTCAGTATAATGCATAGCGGGTATGTGCCGCGGAGGGGACCCCAATTTTGACACTCAAATTTCCGTTCCAAGGCATAGCATTTTTTTTTATTATTGGGGAAAGAACAAAGAAAGCCGCTCCGAAGCATAGCATTTTCTTCTTATCGAGAAAAAAAAAGAAGAAATCCGCTCCAAAGCTTCGCAAATTTTTCGTTACGCCGTTCCGGTCGCATTAATTTAGGTGAAAGGCGGCCGCAGAGCACTGTCCGACCATCGGCCGTGCCGCAGACCCCACCACTTTTTTTGGTCGAGTGCCCCCCCCCCCTCGGCTCTCAGGTCGATGGTAGAGGTGGAGTCATTTGCCACGGCATGCTGTTCCGGTGCCTTACTTGCGTTCGGTACTTGTTCAGTGCTTGGTGCGGCGGCCATGTTTTCTGGTTTATGGCTCAGTTTTCATTTATTTTTTGTGTCCAATTCTTACTTTTCTGTACACGGCGAAGATTGTATGCAGAATCCCTTGTTGACTTATTCATTGCTCATCAAGATGAACGTTGCATGAGCGTATATGGGCGTAATTCTCACAATAGTTTGATGAAATTCGGGAGCTCGTAACTGAAACGTCCGTTCGCTACGATGTCATTATGTCATTATAATCTAAAATGGTGATCATTGCGAGTTGCTAACAGCAATTTGAGCATGTTAGCTCTAGGTGGGACGATAGATTCAGTATTTTACTGGTACTTGATCCATTTGAAAATTATAGGCATTATTCCAATAAGTTGACTGCTCTTTCTCTCTCTATCCTTCTCCCCCTCCCACTCTCTCTTTCTATTATATGCCCTCCCCACCCCCCCCCCTTCTATCTATCTCCCTTATCAAGGTACTACAATAGACCGGGCAACGCTGACTCCTACGGGATCTTTTGATTTATTGAGTATGTATCTACCATTCCACTTTAAATGAAGAAAATAAAACGAATTTAATTATATTCAAATAGTCATTTATAGTGCAAATGGAAATAAAGTAGGGGAGGAGGAGAAGAAGAAGCAATATCAGCCGTGTAAAGTAGTACTGTAGTAGTGGATATACACTCAGCAAAAAAAGTTCTTGGACACTTATAAAATATTAAAAGATATTTGATTAAAGACAAATTATTGTGTGTCAACATGACCAGACAATGTTCCTCTTCCAGTATGACGTGAAATTTTCATGTAAACAGTCATACATGGGTGGTTAAATGCTTTAAACAATAGCAATGTCAGTAAAAGAAAATTGCAAGAAATGGATCAGTCAGTGTATGGCTGGTTACAGGCATTAAACAATAGCAATGTCAGTTAAAGAAAATTGCAAGATAACGATCAGCCATTCTTTCAGTTGTAAAAGTTTATGTGGCATATATCCATCAAACGATAAAAGCAAACTTTAAGTCAAATACCACTCTAAAAGACAAAAGAAAGTTATCCACCTTGGATGCATCACTTTTCCACTAGAATTTTAAATCAAAGTTTATCGATGAAACAAATGTCAAATTCCAGCATCTTGGCATAAGCAAAAGAAAATTCAATATCTCGTTTGTCCACCCTGGCTCTGAATGTGTGCAGCATATCGACGTCGCATACTTGTCACAAGTCGGCGAATTTGCTCTGGGGTGATGTCCCATTCTTCTCGGAGATAACGCCGGATATCTTGAAGAGTAGGTGGTTTCAGACCGCCTCGAAGTTCGCCAGTTCCAGGTATTCTCTGATCGGGAAATTTACCCCGATCAGAAAATACCAGGTATTTTGGTAATGTGAAAGCAAACTACGCGTAATATCCCCGAAAGAAAATACCCGCTAAATAGTAGGTACTTGGCGAAATTACGAGAACTTTCGTGGGGATTTTTCCAAGGTCGCAGGTATTTTGGCGATGTGAAAGCAAATTACGGGAACTTTTAGCCCAGCGTGTCGTTGGGCGCGGCGGCGTGGGTGGCTGCTGGGCTAGTGATTTTGAATTTCGCGCCTTGCCTGCTTATCAGACCATACTGCGCATGCTCGTAACTTCGGGAACTTATCCCGAAGGATGTGTTTCGGGGCGGTGTGAATGCAGGAATAATTAACGGGTATTTTTTAGCCTTAAAAAGTTCTCGTAATTTAACGGGGATTCTTGTGATCTAGGCGGTTTGAAACCGCCTACTGTCTCCTGGTTGAATTCTTTGATTGACCGATTTTCCTAGCTGATTCGAACAGTTTCTTCTCATGGATCGCCTCGAAGTTCGCCAGTTCCAGGTATTCTCTGATCGGGAAATTTACCCCGATCAGAAAATACCAGGTATTTTGGTAATGTGAAAGCAAACTACGCGTAATCTCCCCGAAAGAAAATACCCGCTAAATAGTACGTACTTGGCGAAATTACGAGAACTTTCGTGGGGATTTTTCCAAGGTCGCAGGTATTTTGGCGATGTGAAAGCAAATTACGGGAACTTTTATCCCAGCGTGTCGTTGGGCGCGGCGGCGTGGGTGGCTGCTGGGCTAGAGAGTTTGAATCTCCCGCCTTGCCTGCTTATCAGACCACACTGCGCATGCTCGTAACTTCGGGAACTTATCCCGAAGGATGTGTTTCGGGGCGGTGTGAATGCAGGAATAATTAACGGGTATTTTTTAGCCTTAAAAAGTTCTCGTAATTTAACGGGGATTCTTGTGATCTAGGCGGTTTGAAACCGCCTACTGTCTCCTGGTTGAATTCTTTGATTGACCGATTTTCCTAGCTGATTCGAACAGTTTCTTCTCATGGATCGCCTCGAAGTTCGCCAGTTCCAGGTATTCTCTGATCGGGAAATTTACCCCGATCAGAAAATACCAGGTATTTTGGTAATGTGAAAGCAAACTACGTGTAATCTCCCCAAAAGAAAATACCCGCTAAATAGTACGTACTTGGCGAAATTACGAGAACTTTCGTGGGGATTTTTCCAAGTTCGCAGGTATTTTGGCGATGTGAAAGCAAATTACTGGAACTTTTAGCCCAGCGTGTCGTTGGGCGCGGGAGCTGTGGGTGGCTGCTGGGCTAGTGATTTTGAATCTCGCGCCTTGCCTGCTTATCAGACCATACTATGCGCATGCTCGTAACTTCAGGAACTTATCCCGAAGGGTATGTTTCGGGGCGGTGTGATTAGCCGATAACAGTTCCCGTAATTTAACGGGAATTCTTGTGATCGAGGCGGTTTGAAACCGGGAAGAATCACCCCAGAGCAAATTCGCCGACTTGTGACAAGCATGTGACATCGATGTGCTGCACTCATTCAGAGCCAGGATGGACAAACGAGATATTGAATTTTCTTTTGCTTATGCCAAGATACTTAAATTGGACATTTTTCATCAACATTTTTTAACTTAAAAATCCAGTGGAGAAGTGATGCATCCAAGGTGGATAACTTTCTCTTCACTTTTAGAGTGGTATTTGACTTTAACTTTGCTTTTATCGTTAAATGGATATTGATGCCACATAAACTTTCACAACTGAAAGAATGGCTGATCGTTTTCTTGCAATTTTCTTTTACTGACATTGGTATTGTTTAATGTCTGTAACCAGCCATGCACTGACTGGTCCATTTCTTGCAATTTTCTTCTACTGACATTGCTATTGTTTAAAGCATTTAACCACCCATGCATGACTTTTCACATGAAAATTTCATGTCATACTGGAAGAGGAATATTGTCTGGTCATGTTGACATTCAATAATTTGCCTTTAATCAAAATATTGGTATTGTTTAATGTCTGTAACCAGCCATGCACTGACTGGTCCATTTCTTGCAATTTTCTTCTACTGACATTGCTATTGTTTAAAGCATTTAACCACCCATGCATGACTTTTCACATGAAAATTTCATGTCATACTGGAAGAGGAATATTGTCTGGTCATGTTGACATACAATAATTTGCCTTTAATCAAAATATTGGTATTGTTAATGTCTGTAACCAGCCATGCACTGACTGGTCCATTTCTTGCAATTTTCTTCTACTGACATTGCTATTGTTTAAAGCATTTAACCACCCATGCATGACTGTTCACATGAAAATTTCATGTCATACTGGAAGAGGAATATTGTCTGGTCATGTTGACATACAATAATTTGCCTTTAATCAAATATCTATATGGAATATTTTTACTTTTATAAGTGTCCAAGAACTTTTTTTGCTGAGTGTAAATAGAAAAAGAAGAAGAGACGACGAATAAGAATAAGAGGAAGCAGTAGTAGTAGTAGTGGTAGAGGCAGTAGAAGCAGTAGTTGTAGTAGCAGTAGAAGTAGTAGTAATAGTAGTAGTAGTAGTAGTAGTAGTAGTAGTAGTAGTAGTAGTAGAAGAAGTAGTAGTAGCATTAGTCGCAGTAGTAGTAGTGGAAATTGATTATGTTGTAAAGAAAATTAAGTATAGTGAAGATATTGTTGGTGATAGTAATAATCCTAAATGATGTTGTTAGTAGTTCCTGCACTTCTGCTACCAGCAACAGAAGTAGTGGCATTTGCATGAACAAGGAGTAATTAAATATATTCACAAACTTTCATGTTTATAGTATGATTCTTTATGGCCTTTCCTATTATCCAGCAACCGTCATCATCATCAATGCCATATTGGTCGTTATCATCATCATCGGAACGTCAGTAGCAATAGGACGTTACTGCTTGAAGAAACGGTAATAGTTTAATCACCAATTTCATAATAGTATCGCAAAAAAAACTTTCAGAATTGATAGATAAAAAAAAAATCTATAGTAATAAATCGAGAGATTTTGTATTTACCATACAGCAGACGTATGAGTGCTTATTGTTTTATATTGTTGTATATGACTAATGTATATGGCAATATACAGGCTGTATGTACAAACTAATGTTCCTCATTTGGGGATCATAGAGAAAAAAAAATAGGTCTACGAGATGCAAATAAAACCATTACATTTTCAATCATTCCCGTTTGTTGTGGATGTATGACTTTTTATATTATTATATATAGTATACAAAAGATGCTTGCACATTGGTTCATTGTGCGATCTATCCTCACTCGAGTTGAGGCTCTGTTCAATCCATTGCACGGGGTCGTTTTAGACTAAATGCGATGGGTTAAACAGAGCCTCAACGAGAGTGGAAAGGTCGCATAAAGGAGGAATGAAGACATGCATCATTTGGTTTATACAACAACTCTTTTAGATTGTGTTATTTGGCGAAATAGAAAAAAAGAAGCAGATGGAAATGAAATATATATTTTTTACCTGGAAACCCATTTTCTCTGATAACATGAAAATTTTCCCCAATGTAGGCAGTTAATTATTATTTTGTGACGCGCTAGCCTTGATTAATGAATCTAAGTGCGTACCGACGAATGTAGAGGGCAGCAACACTCTGCAGTACTGTATTTTACGAAGGTCCACTCTTCTCAGATTTTGTGACCACTAAGCTCCGCCTCTCATTCAGAGAATCGTTAGGGTAGATTATAGAGTTGGTTTTTGTCTCACCTGCGAAGCAAAGTGAGACTATAGGCGCCGCTTTTCCGACGACGGCGGCGACGGCGACGGCGGCGGCGGCGGCGTCAACATCAAATCTTAACCTGAGGTTAAAGTTTTGAAATGACGTCATAACTTAGAAAGTATATGGACCTGGTTAATAAAACTTGGCCATAAGGTTAATCAAGTATTACTGAACATCCTATTAGAGTTTCATGTCACATGACCAAGGTCAAAGGTCATTTAGGGTCAATAAACTTAGACCATGTTGGAGGAATCAACATCGAAATCTTAACCCGAGGTTAAGTTTTTGAAATGTCATCATAACTTAGAAAATATATGGACCTAGTTCATGAAACTTGGACATAAGGTTAATCAAGTATCACTGAACATCCTACATGAGGTTCATGTCACATGACCAAGGTCAAAGGTCATTTAGGGTCAATGAACTTTGGCCAAGTTGGGGATATCTGTTGATTTCCCCTCATAACTTTGAAAGTTTATGGATCTGATTCATGAAACTTGGACATAATAGTAATCAAGCATCACTGAAAATTTTGTGCAAGTTTGAGGTCTCATGATTAAGGTCAAAGGTCATTTAGGGTCAATGAACTTTGGCCGAATCGGGGGGGGTATCTGTTGAATTACCATCATAACTTTGAAAGTTTATGGGTCTAGTTCATTAAACTTGGACATTAGAGTAAACAAGTATCACTGAACATCCTGTGCGCATTTCAGGTCACATGGCCAAGGTCAAAGGTCAATGAACTTTGGCCGAATTGGGTGTATCTGTTGAATTACCATAATAACTTTGAAAGTTTATGGATCTGATTCATGAAACTTGTACATAAGAGTAATCAAGTATCACTGAACATCCTGTTCGAGTTTTAGGTCACATGATCAAGGTCAAAGGTCATGTAAGGTCAATGAACTTTGGCCATGTTGGGGTTTTTTGTTGAATAACCATCATATCTCTGTAAGTTTATTGGTCTAGTTCATAAAAAGTGGACATAAGAGTAACCATGTATCACTGAACATCTTGTGCGAGTTAGAGTAGTATTCAAAGTCAGCACTGCTGCTATATTGAACCGCGTGATGCAGGTGAGACGGCCAGAGGCATTCCACTTGTTATTTTCATTTGTTTAATTTTACTATTTTTATGGATCATGAGAAATCCAAGAAAGAATGTCAAATACTATTTTCGGAATCTTAATGTATTTTTTTTTTTTGAAGTAAGACAAATGGTAATCATGACTCTCCCGATTCTTGTAGTTTGCACATCAATAAGAATACACAGTCTGATGACACTGTATTACCGTTCTTCTGCTAAATTTCGCTGCCCCTACCAAAAGTACACTAGCCAACACCAAAGCACTATAGCACCTCACCAGTTCCTCCTCTCCTATCTCATATTACTTTCCCCATTTTTATCCCACTCACACTACCCCCCCCCCCCTCAAGCACACGTTCTGTCTCTCTCTGCCTCTCGTTGTTTATTTTCAGTGCTTCCCGAACACAATGTATACATCGTTCCCGACTCTTGTCATTGAGATGAAGTAGACCTATAGGCAGATAGGACTTCCACATTATCAGTCTTCCTTGTTGCCCTTTTTTTACAGGCATAAACGTGATAATCAAGGAAAAGATGAACCTTTGTCCGGTCCTGAAGCTGAAGCTGCAGAGCTATTCGCTACTCAGAGGAAGCACGGACAACTGATGTTCCAACGGGTCGACTCTGGATAAGATCGTAAACACCGTCGTACTTGAGCCGGTATCCACTAGCTATAACACGGGACATCCCACGACGAAAAGTGGCCGGCAACTTCCTCCGTTACCACTGGAGGTGGAACTGATTGAAAATGAAGAGATTTACAAGAAACACCAGAGCGAGGGCGGCTATGAACACGTTGATGATGGAGGCGATAGCCAGCAGGGACAGGAAAGTGACTATGATAGTCTGGAACCCGAGAATAAGATTGATGTTGATGTTGACTCGGATGTTGTTCATGGTGGATACGAGCCTGTGTACGAGCCAGGACTCCCGAAGGACCATGCTTACGAGGAAACCATTGAACAGAGTGCTCGGAAGCATAGACATGAAGACAGCATAAAGTATGAGAACTGTACCGCTGAAACAAATCATGGGCTGACTGACATTAAACCACAAGCCCCCAAAGGAACTCAGAACAATGAATTTCATATGGTCCTCACGGTTGAGACAGAATGCTAAATATGCAAGAAATATAAACCCCAGTCACGCCAACACGATTCCTAAAAATCTAACATGGCAATCTCCAGAACATGCCGGCATGATCCGGGGAGGTTTAGATTTTTTTTTATTTTGATAATAAAAAAAATCCCGCGGATTAAGTGTCGACGAGACGAACGTTGATAAAGAGTATACGCTGCAGTATCAACACGGCGCTTACATACCGGCATAATAGTCCAAATTGACTGTTCTGCTAAAGGCATGATCACACCGCCCGAGCGTTGTTGGAGCGGTCGCTCGGCGGTGTGACAAGGCCTTAACTTAAGGCATTTGAACTGTGAGATTTAATTACCGACAGGACTAAACATCACTTTCAATAACGAACCTATCATCAGTTTGTATACGAATGCATGCGTTTTTATACTTAAATTTTATCTGTCCATGTATGGAAGAATTTAACTTTTGATATACAAATTCTTGATATAAAATTTACTCAGACATTAATCAGTACCAATGATCACTGTGTTCTTTGACAAAGAGGTTTGGCTTATCTTTTCTCTTCATCAAAATCTTTAAGCAAAATCTGTTTTGTTTAATTCCTATATTGTATATTATAAATAAGAATGAGTGACTAGATGTATAGAAAGCGCTTGTGGAGTGGTCGTTAAGTAGCAAATTCCTTTTTTTTTCTAGCCCATTATTGTTCGCATACAGTTTTATCTGATTATAATAAATTACATAACCGAGATTCTTTTATATAGGCTTGCATTTTTGTATTTTATAGTTGTGAAATGCCGGAGCAAAACGGTTTCTGTTTTATTTTGACGGCTGAAATTATTATCAGTCCCTTCAGACTTCATCTTTTATAGAAGAGATGAACGTCTTTCCAACATGATGTAATCCGGGATCTCGTTATCCGATAACCTCTCTCTCGGGATGTGGACATTACAAGATCCAAAATCGTGGAATGCGGTCATGACTACATCCGAGATCTTGTCATCTCATCATTTTATATTGACATGATGAGATCGAAGATCATGTCATCTGCCTCCCCCACCCCCCCTGTAACATAAAGGATAGCGATTAATTGCTAATTTGAAAGAGCAAATTTGATTGGTTCCTTATGGTCAGTCTACCAAGCGAAATTCCCACATAAGGATGATCCTGAGAGGCCAATTCATTTAGCAATTAATCGTTTACCTTTGTGCCACGGGGCCCTGACCATTCTTTCTTCAGAAGGTAGACATAACAAGTTCCATGATCTTGTCATCTCATCATCTTTTTCTAAGGGATGCAGACAAGACATGGTCCGAGATCTCGTCATCTGAAAGTTTTAAGGATTTTCATCACGTTCATGGCAGAAAGTATTCACTTGATTGATTTGAGATTGAAAACATTCAAATTTTACTCTAGTATTTTCTTCTGGGGGCTGCGAGTGCCCCCACCAGTACTTTTCACTGTGCCCTGACGTAAAGTTTATTTGGAGGTCGACAACTGCAGAAAAATTGCATTGTGAAAGGTTTGGCGAAATGAAGTTGTGAATTTTTAAAGAATGTATTTTTTAGGTCGCAAGCGATCAGCTCTAATTGGCATGTAGTATAGATAAATGCCATTTTCTTAATTATTTGAATCGATTTTATTTGTGCATTCAAAATAACATCAGACACACCATATCGTATCCCCTTCTAAATGATTTTAATTTCCTCATGAAACTTAGTCTTAATTTAACACGACAAACCGGTTGCATATGACGCAACAAATCAAAACTTTATAACCCTCTTGTTCTTTAATGGATATTCACCAAACTAACAGTATTGTTTAGCTATTTTTCTTATTTACTGACACCAAATGATTTTCATGGTAAACCCTCTTCATTAACCCATATAGTTTGAACCAGGAACTTTAAAGGAATGGTTTATTTGCATATTTTTTTTAATATTGATAAAACCTTCAGGGTGAATACAATTATAATGGTTTCAATTCAAATAAAAAACTTTTAAACCATGAAATATGCACCGAGATTGGATGTTTAGGGTGGATAATGAATGACTTATGTCCTTTTTCTGTGAATGGCGGTCATTTTGGATGCCATCTTGGAGTACGAAAACCCTATGTGTAAAGAGTATTTATAAGGACTTTTAGTATGGTATTCTATGCATATTCCTGGACTTATGCTGAAAAAATCAGCTTGTTACCAAGAAATTTTAATGTTAAACCCTAATGCTCTTGGACTATTTGGCGAAAATCTATCTCAGACGGAAAAGTTTTGATAGTGTTCAATTAATTCGTTAACGTCAATTGCGAACTGCCTTCCTGTAATGTTTTCATGTATAATTCATTCAATAAAGTTCTTTGTTCTCAGACATGTTAAATAAAGCCTGTCCATCAAACACATTATATCAGTCGCGTTTCTGTAAAAAAAAGAATATCAATTCATCATATGATTCATAACAAATTGTTATAGAATACATAAAAATATATATATGCGTCAGAGGAAGAGCTCTCGAGCAGTCGAGGGAGCGTTACAAATTTTGGATCTATTGTACATTTGTAAAGCAAATACATTATTATCTTTGCATGTGATTGCGTCCACTCATTAAGAACATTATAGTGATAATAATCATTATCATTATCATTGGCAATTGATAAAGACCGAAACTCACAATTTCGATCGATGAGAACAAAACTAACAATGATACAAGCAAGACGAGATTTTTCCTTTTAAATGACTAACATTGCTTCAACTCTTCGCCTTTATTTTTCGAAAGCTGCTTATTGCGTTGACGGATGGAAAAAATAAATGCCACAGATTTTCAATCCGGGAAACAATCGTTCAACCAATATTTTCTCTGCTCGTTAAAGCTGATATGGATGTGGTTTTACTTTGGAATTCAGAGGGAGAGTCAAGGCATGATTCAAAGTTCCACAGTATCTGAGAAAGCGTAACTACTGGGCCCCGTTTTACAAAGATTTGCGATTGATCCGATCAACCACAACTATGGAAAGCGAGCAACGTCGGCATCTAAGATGCATGTTTATCCAAACTATTTCCAAGCTATGTGTATGACATTGATGGAGATCCATACAGTTGGGATTGATCGGATCAATCATAATTCTTTGTACGATGATGATGATGCCGATAGAGA
Organism: Lytechinus variegatus; assembly: GCF_018143015.1. Lineage (NCBI taxonomy): Eukaryota > Metazoa > Echinodermata > Echinoidea > Temnopleuroida > Toxopneustidae > Lytechinus > Lytechinus variegatus. Next base: position 26,890,742 of record NC_054740.1, read on the forward strand.
GAGGGACTCAAATCATCATTCTGATCATTATCCATAGCAAAATTTAAGGAACACCAGAATCGACCAATTAGGGAATACCACTTGTCCACTTAAGTTTTCATGGGCTTATGTTTATTGAACAAAAATAGCAAGTGCCCCCCCCCCCCTCCTCCTCCGGCAATGACTATTGAGTGAACGGAATGACAAAATCGTCCTTGCCCCCTGTACATAATTAGATGAATCGTAACAAAATAAAACTGCCATTTCAATCATGAAGATCACCATCGAATCCATACGATATTACTTTTTGCAGTTATCGGAGAATAATAACCCCCCCCCCCAAAAAAAAAAAATAGCCTAATAATTTTAAAGAAAAGTGTATTTTGGTAGACCCTGATACAGGTGGAGTAAAAAAAAACGCTGTTAAAATGTAAACAACCGTACGCTGTTAAGCCAAGTTTACCATAATATGAACATTACAGTTGTTTACCATTTTGAACGCTTACGCGTGATTTATTAAGAATTAATTATCAACAATGTAACTTTGTTATTTTAGATTTTACACAGTTGTTAAGATGGGGTCCACCCGCCAGTCATAAGGACCACTGGTCATAATACCCGCTAGTTATAAGGACCGCTAGTCATAATAGTCATAAGGGTCGCTATTCATAAGGGGCTTTGTTCATAGAGGTCGCAAGTCATAATGAACGATGGGGGTCGCCATTCATAATCAAAGAAGAGGGTCGCTAGTCATAATAAAGGAAGAGGGTCGCCAGTCATAAGGAGGAAAAGGGTTCGTTGATCATAAGGGTCGCCATTCATAATAGTGGATGAGGGTCGCCAGTCATAATAGTAGAAGGGGTTCGCCAGTCATAATGGTAGATGAGGGTCGCTATTCATAATAATAGAAAGGGTTCGCCAGTCATAATAATGGATGAGGGTCGCCAGTCATAATATTAGAAGGGTTCGCCAGTCATAATGGTAGATGAGGGTCGCTAGTCATAATAGTAGATGGGGTTCGCCAGTCATAATAATGGATGAGGGTCGCCAGTCATAATAGTAGAAAGGGTTCGCCAGTCATAATAATGGATGAGGGTCGCCAGTCATAATATTAGAAGGGGTTCGCCAGTCATAATGGTAGTTGAGGGTCGCTAGTCATAATAGTAGATGGGGTTTGCCAGTCATAATGGTGGATGAGGGTCGCTAGTCATAATAGTAGAAAGGGTTCGCCAGTCATAGTAGAAGGGGTTCGCCAGTCATAATGGTAGATGAGGGTCGCTAGTCATAATGGTAGATGGGGTTCTCCAGTCATAATAATGGATGAGGGTCGCCAGTCATAATATTAGAAGGGGTTCGCCAGTCATAATGTTAGATGAGGGTCGCCAGTCATAATAGTAGATGGGGTTCGCCAGTCATAATAATGGATGAGGGTCGCTATTCATAATAATAGAAAGGGTTCGCCAGTCATAATAATGGATGAGGGTCGCCAGTCATAATAATAGATGAAGTTCGCCAGTCATAATATTAGAAGGGGTTCGCCAGTCATAATGGTAGATGAGGGTCGCTAGTCATAATAGTAGATGGGGTTCGCCAGTCATAATAATGGATGAGGGTCGCCAGTCATAATAGTAGAAAGGGTTCGCCAGTCATAATAATGGATGAGGGTCGCCAGTCATAATATTAGAAGGGGTTCGCCAGTCATAATGGTAGTTGAGGGTCGCTAGTCATAATAGTAGATGGGGTTTGCCAGTCATAATGGTGGATGAGGGTCGCTAGTCATAATAGTAGAAAGGGTTCGCCAGTCATAATAATAGATGAGGGTCGCCAGTCATAATAGTAGAAGGGGTTCGCCAGTCATAATGGTAGATGAGGGTCGCTAGTCATAATAGTAGATGGGGTTCGCCAGTCATAATAATGGATGAGGGTCGCCAGTCATAATAATGGATGAGGGTCGCCAGTCATAATAGTAGAAGGGGTTCGCCAGTCATAATGGAAGATGAGGGTCGCTAGTCATAATAGTAGATGGGGTTCGCCAGTCATAATGGTGGATAAGGGTCGCTATTCATAATAGTAGAAGGGGTTCGCCAGTCATAATGGTAGATGAGGGTCGCTAGTCATAATAGTAGATGGGGTTCGCCAGTCATAATGGTGGATGAGGGTCGCTATTCATAATAGTAGAAAGGGTTCGCCAGTCATAATAGTAGAAGGGGTTCGCCAGTCATAATGGTAGATGAGGGTCGCTAGTCATAATAGTAGATGGGGTTTTCCAGTCATAATAATGGATGAGGGTCGCCAGTCATAATATTAGAAGGGGTTCGCCAGTCATAATGTTAGATGAGGGTCGCTATTCATAATAATAGAAAGGGTTCGCCAGTCATAATAATGGATGAGGGTCGCCACTCATAATATTAGAAGGGGTTCGCCAGTCATAATGGTAGATGAGGGTCGCTAGTCATAATAGTAGATGGGGTACGCCAGTCATAATGGTGGATGAGGGTCGCTATTCATAATAGTAGAAAGGGTTCGCCAGTCATAATAGTAGAAGGGGTTCGCCAGTCATAATGGTAGATGAGGGTCGCTAGTCATAATAGTAGATGGGGTTCGCCAGTCATAATGGTGGATGAGGGTCGCTATTCATAATAGTAGAAAGGGTTCGCCAGTCATAATAGTAGAAGGGGTTCGCCAGTCATAATGGTAGATGAGGGTTGCTAGTCATAATAGTAGATGGGGTTCTCCAGTCATAATAATGGATGAGGGTCGCCAGTCATAATATTAGAAGGGGTTCGCCAGTCATAATGTTAGATGAGGGTCGCTATTCATAATAATAGAAAGGGTTCGCCAGTCATAATAATGGATGAGGGTCGCCACTCATAATATTAGAAGGGGTTCGCCAGTCATAATGGTAGATGAGGGTCGCTAGTCATAATAGTAGATGGGGTTCGCCAGTCATAATGGTGGATGAGGGTCGCTATTCATAATAGTAGAAAGGGTTCGCCAGTCATAATAGTAGAAGGGGTTCGCCAGTCATAATGGTAGATGAGGGTCGCTAGTCATAATAGTAGATGGGGTTCTCCAGTCATAATAATGGATGAGGGTCGCCAGTCATAATAGTAGAAGGGGTTCGCCAGTCATAATGGTAGATGAGGGTCGCTAGTCATAATAGTAGATGGGGTTCGCCAGTCATAATAATGGATGAGGGTCGCCAGTCATAATAATGGATGAGGGTCGCCAGTCATAATAGTAGAAGGGGTTCGCCAGTCATAATGGTAGATTAGGGTCGCTAGTCATAATAGTAGATGGGGTTCGCCAGTCATAATAATGGATGAGGGTCGCCAGTCATAATGGTACATTGTAAAAAATGAGGTGCTAATTTAGCGCTTACAGTGCTTGTATAGTGACTGCACTGGGAGTGTTGATTTTCTAGTTTAAATTTGAACTAGAAAATCAGCACTAGTAGTGCAGTCACTATACAAGCACTGTAAGTGCTGAATTAGCAATTTTACAGTGTAGTAGGGGTTTGCTAGTCATAATAGTAGATGAGGGTCGCTAGTCTTATTAGTAGAAGAGGGTCGATAGCCATGATAGTTGAAGGGGTTCGCCTGTCAGTAGAAGGGAACATTGCTACATAATAGCTGAGGTGGGCGCAAAGCGTGAGAAGACAAAAAATGTGATTTTCAAGCCTAATATGTATTATGTTGTAGTTCAAAAAGGGTATTCAATTTCGAATAAGAGCACATTTTTATTTTGAAAATGGGATTTTTTTTAAATCATAACCAGCAGGATCAATTGAAAATGACACCTTTTAAAAAGATAAATTATCTCATGTTATTGACATTACTTTTGTGACCATCCTAAAATGTTTTATGTTGGACTTCAAGAACAGTATTTAGTTTTGAAAAAAGAGCACATTTCATTTTGCCAAAAGGCCTTTTTCTTTTGAAAAAGGGCATTTCTTTTACCTACGGCGATTTTTTTTTTCATCATAACCAGCAGAAGTTGTTAGAAATGACACCCTCCCCTAAAAAAATCAAATTATCTTTAGGCGAAAAGGTGTAGATTGTGAATAATTCCAATAACAAGGAAATCTTCTTTGAATATATGCATTTAAGATAGTGTTGACCTAAACCTGTACCACAGTATTTTCTAAAAGCCCTTTTTTCAATAGAGGTTGTTGTTTTTTTAAGAAAAATGTCTTTTCTATCTATATTATACTTTTTTTAGTTGATGTTGAATATGATATGAGCATGAAGTTGTTCCTTCATATTTATATTTCAGTTTTTGAAAAGGAAAAAAAAAACAAATATTTATTGTTTACAGGACACTCATTTTGTAAAGGATTTGGAAGAAAACATCTTAAAGGAGTGGGAGGAAGGGTTTTTTTCTCATATAAATCATCTAATGCAATGCTATATTATTTGATAAAAACATACAACTTGTTATTAAGAGAGTAAAATGCGATACTGATGGAAACTATGTTGCTTATTTCATTGATTTCATTGTATGGGCAAAATGGCCCTAAATCTTTTTAGATGTATTGAAAATATCTTATTGGACTATGATGATCCTCATAAAATCCTATGTGGTGATTGGAACCTGGTCCAAAGTTTTGAGTCAGTGAGTTAATTTAGTTGATCCATGGCGTCAGTTAAATCCAAATCCAAAATGTTATACTTGGAGACAGCCCACACCATTGAAGCAAAGTAGAAAACATTATTTTTTGATATCTTCAGATATTATTTCTTTGGTTACAGGGTTAGAAAATGTGATATTGATTTAGGATATCGTACCGATCACACAATGATCAGTTTAGAGATTGTGTTAGATAAATGAGGGGGAGCCTAGGAAAATGATTTTTAAAATCCTTAATGTCACTATAAAAAAATCGCTTGCGCTTCGCGCTCGCATTGCATGTTAGGTGATTTACATATCAATATGGAGATTGAAATATCAAAATTTGAAGTCAACATAGAAAACATATTTCAACTCAGAAATCGTACTTTCATTATTTTGTTTGATTTACAAATTGATTTTTAAAAAGTGCTTTGCAAAACTTTTTGTTTTATGGTCTGAATTTTTAAAAATTTCGGCTCGCGATTCGCGCTCGCATTGATTGTTGAAAATCTATCAACTCATGCATCTTCTTCATAAATCATAAATACAAAAGTGCTTTAAATGTACAGTTTTCAGGCCATAATATTAATAGATTTCACGCTCTCACATTAGGCTTATTAGGTTAATAAATAAGATATTAATTTAAGAATCAAATTGTCCTTTTTTTTCAGAATGCATTATCGACAAGTTTTATCTTGCGCTTAGGAAGAGAAATAAGAAGATGTAGTCATAATTTTCATGTGATGACATAATGCTCTTGGAATGTCCTGGTCCTATGTCAAAACTCAAAGTAATAATAATGAAACTTATGAATGAATTTAAAATAATGAAACTCTTTTTTTTAATGTCATCCATATCCACCTCACAATTTTTCCTACAAAGTGCTTGAAATACAGAGCTTAAATTGACCCTTTTCAGATCGGAATATCAAATGTTTTAAGCTCGCGCTTCGCGCTCACTTTATCGATTTTAACGATAAAAAAAGGTATTTAGAATGCCCACTCAGATTCTAGGTCTAAATCTGAAACACGCGCGCGTTTATTCAGATACGCAGCTTGTTCTCTGTATAAATCATTATCCAGTTTTATTCCACAATATAAAAAAATTTGTGCTCGCGCTTTGCGCTCGCAATATCAATGTAGAAAGATATCCAATTACTCATCCTTTTCATGATTTACAAAACATGAATGGAGTGTCCCGTTTTTAGGTGTAAACAGCGGCGTAACAGGGGTCGGTGGCCAAGGGGGAGGGGGGGCAAGAACCAAAAATTTCCCGGTCATATCATGGTATAAACAGGCGCAATGGTGTAATTAGGCGACGATTTCGAAAGGGCAAGACATTGTGTATCAGGCAGAATTTATCTTTAAAAAAAAAAAGTTGCGAGAGAACGATGCGAGCTAGCAAAAATTTTGACATTTTTGATACAAAAATCCAATTTTGTGATAGATTTTGACATGATATCCAGAGAATATCTTTCACTCTTCTCTCTTTCCATCCCTTTTTTGTGATCTGTACGCCTCTGTTAACAGGTTTATTTGCGGCAGTAGCGTGCAGAGTAAACAAAACAAAAAAATCAAGGGGGGCAGTATGGCGCATGTGCAAAAAGCTGCTTAATATAAGTCCCGAGCGAGCGAAGCGAGAAAAAAATCACCTTTTCATGAGAATCTAACTTTGAGATATCTTTTTTTACATGGTAAAACTTATGGGGACCATGGCCCAACCCTTTCATACTCATATACGGCAGTGCTATGCGGTTGGGGTCTGGGGCGGAGCCCCCGGAACTTCTTGATATCAAAGCCATTTAAACCTCGCAGATTGCCGCTATTTAATCAAATTGCGGGTATATACAGGATATAGCTTTTACACAACACATTTATTCAACCCAGTTGAACCAAATATTTTGAGGGGGCAAAACATAGCAATGTGGGGGGGGGGGAGTCGCCAGCGAGCAAAGCGAGCTGGAAAAAAAACTGCCTATTGAAATTAAATTCTAATTATGTGATTGATTTCTCCATTATATTCAGCAAATAACACATTTCATTGTTTCCATTCATTTCATTATACGTTGTCTCCCATAAATTCTTTAATTTCCTCTTGGGTGTTGAACCAAGACCCCCCCGCGCCTGTACGCCAGTGATTGAACGTAAAGCTTAATGTAGGAAGGGTCCCTAAAGGGGGGGGCGTAATAGAGCCATTTGAAGGTCATAGATGAAGAGCCCCTACTGCTTGGGGTCTGGGGCAAAGCCCCGGTAGCTTTTTTTGCATAAAATTTAGCAAGCTAATAGCACAATGTTGTATGCAGTTCCTCTTTCTTCCCGCTCTTTATTTTCTTTCCTCGTCAGCCCGGTCGTGTTATTAAGTTTTTATTTCTTGTCCCTTTTCTTTGTTTTCCAATTTAGCTTTTGACTAATTCCTTTATACCTTCATTTCCCGCTATTGTTTGCCATCTTTTAATTTATTTCCCATCATGCTATTGCACTATATAGGTCTATTTCAGAATGATTTGTTCTTTCTCAAATGTTTTTCTTTCGTTCTTCTTCCCGCTTTCCTTCCTTTTCCATTTCAAAAAATATATTTTTCCTTGTTTTCTTTCCACTTTTCCCTTTCTCTTTCCTTTTCCTCCTTTCCTTTCTCTCTTTCCTTCACTTTCCCTTTCTTTCTCCATCCCTTTTATTTTTTCCCGGTGAAATCCGCCGGGGGCAGCTTGCCCCCTGCCCCCCCCCCTCCGACCTGTTACGCCACTGGTGTAAATCTTCGCGCTCGCATCAATTGTTTAGTTACATACTTATCCTTTTTACGATTACAAAAAGTGCTCAGAATTTCGTTTTTCAGGTAGAAATGTCAAAATTTTTAGCTTGCGCTTCGCGCTCGCATTATTTGATTATTGAAATATAAAACGTTCTTAGGCTAACTGCAAGCAGCCGTTAACAGATCATTTTTTATTACATCAAAACGTATATATTATATTAAAGGAAACCAAAACCCAAGAAGAGAGGCAATTTTACTTGAAAGAGTAAAATGAAAGGATCAATTTAAAAAAAGTTTCATCAAAATCGGTTATGAAATAAGCAAGTTATGGGAGTTTGAAAACTCTTGTTGTACTTTCTATGGGCATCCTCAAATTGGCAAACGTGCTTCAATATGGCTGATTTTGTGGACAACTCTCCATTTGTTTTGTACACAAATTTTCAGATTTTCCTCATTATCTTTCAAGTTGCATCTTGCCTCCTTCTGAGCACAACATATGTCATGGGAAAATATAATCCACACCATATATGTCAAGGTCAGGAGGTGATAATGTGAAATATGTAAAATAAAGGGGAAAATCTGAAAATATGTGTACAAAACAAATGGAGAGTTGTCCACAAAATCAGCCATTCAGTCATTTCTGCTCGCGCTTCACGTTCGTAGTAGTTATTCATTTGCATGCACATCTTTTTCAGAAAAAATACAAAAGATTTCCCAAAAAATTAGCTCGCGCTTCGCCCTCACATTATATAAATAAAGATATGATATTGTCTATAAATGTTTATTCATAGGAATAAAGCTAAGAAGTGAGTATTAGGATTACCCCTTCAAAGAAACCAAAAATCATCTTCGAGTGGCCGATCGGGGAAAATATGTCTGAAAAAATTCCGCCCCCCCCCCCTTTGGCGAAGGCTAGATCCGCCCCTGCTGTTGATGGAGTTGAGAGCAGCGACTATATTGTATGTAATAAGAGAGAAGAGAAAAGAAGAAAGTGTAGAAAAAACCTCGAAATTGAAATACTTAACTTAGAAAAACTTCTAGACCAAAATATAAATACTAGAGAAAATTTACAAAAAAATAGGCTACTTAGGAAATAATTAGAACAATTTAGATAAGACTTCAAATAATGCAATATGGAGAAAAACCGTCTAAATATTTTTTTATCTTGAAAAGCAGAGGATAGCAGAAATAAACATTTGTTGAATTGATTTATGATAATGGTACAGTATTGCAAGAACAAACAGACATTTTAAGAGAAATTGGCTCATATAATGAACAGTTATATAAATATCATGCAAATAGTGATGCTGAAGAACTTTTTTTTAAAAATCTTATTAGAGAAGAGAGTTTCCATAGTCTTACAGAGGAAGACGATTCTTCTTAAGAAGGAGAAATATCTTACAGTGAAGTTGATTTTGCATTAAAAAAATATGAAAAATAATAAAATAAATATATAAAAGCCTCCTGGACGAGATGGATTTACAACTGATTTTTTTAAAGCATTCTTTCAGGACTTAGGTATATTCTTGGTACGAAGTATGAATTTTGCTTATATTTCTGGAAAATTATCCATCTCACAAACATTAATGGCTTGATAGCATTAATTCTTTAAGGTGACAAAGTAAGACATTTCATCAAAAATTGGAGATCAATTTCATTGTTGAATGCTGTTTGTAAACTGTTGTAAAGTTGTATTGCTCACAGACTTTAAAAAGTATTACCATATAATTATTCATGTTAATCAATCAGGATTCTTGTCTGGACGATTAATTGGTGAAAATAGGAAAATTTTGTATGATTTAATTGTGTATACGGAAAAGAAACATATTCCTGATTTCTGATTTTTCATGATTTTTTGTTTAAAACGCTTTCCATTATTAAATTTGGCAAATCTTTCATGACATGAATAAAAATACTTTATCAGAATACATTTTCTAGTGTTATAGTCAATGGGCAAATTCGTTTTTGTTATGCGCTAAAATTCTTGGGTTTTTATTTCGAAATTCACACTCTGTCAAATGAATTTATGTTGAATTACAAGAATACAAAGTTCTTTAATATGCGGATGACACAGTTTTATTTCTCGATGGTACAGCTGCAAGTTTCTGTAATGAACTAAATATTTTGGATTCATTTGCTAAATGTAGTGGGTTGAAAGTCAAAACGCAAAATCTAACAGCTACCATTATGACTGGCGAACCCCTTCTACTATTATGACTATCGACCCCATCTACTATTATGACTGGCGAACCCTTTCTTCTATTATGACTGGCGACCCTCATCCATTATTATGACTGGCGAACCCTTTCTACTATTATGAAAAGCGACCCTCATCTACCATTATGACTGGCGAACCCCTTCTACTATTATGAATAGCGACCCTCATCTACCATTATGACTGGCGAACCCCTTCTACTATTATGAATAGTGACCCTCATCTACCATTATGACTGGCGAACCCCTTCTACCTTTATGACTGACGAACCCCTTTTAGTATTATGACTGGCGACCCTCATCCATTATTATGACTGGCGAACCCTTTCTACTATTATGAAAAGCGACCCTCATCTACCATTATGACTGGCGAACCCCTTCTACTATTATGAATAGCGACCCTCATCTACCATTATGACTGGCGAACCCCTTCTACTATTATGAATAGTGACCCTCATCTACCATTATGACTGGCGAACCCCTTCTACCTTTATGACTGACGAACCCCTTTTAGTATTATGACTGGCGACCCTCATCCATTATTATGACTGGCGAACCCCTTCTACTTTTATGACTGGCGAACCCCTTTTAGTATTATGACTGGCGACCCTCATCCATTATTATGACTGGCGAACCATTTCTCCTATTATGACTGGCGACCCTCATTCATTATTATGACTGGCGAACCCTTTCTACTATTATGAATAGCGACCCTCATCTACCATTATGACTGGCGAACCCCTTCTACTATTATGACTGGCGACCCTCATCTATTATTATGACTGGCGAACCCTTTCTACTATTATGAATAGCGACCCTCATCTACCATTATGACTGGCGAACCCCTTCTACTATTATGAATAGCGACCCTCATCTACCATTATGACTGGCGAACCCCTTCTACTTTTATGACTGGCGAACCCCTTTTAGTATTATGACTGGCGACCCTCATCCATTATTATGACTGGCGACCCTCATCCATTATTATGACTGACGAACCCTTTCTCCTATTATGACTGGCGACCCTCATCCATTATTATGACTGGCGAACCCTTTCTACTATTATGAAAAGCGACCCTCATCCATTATTATGACTGGCGAACCCTTTCTACTATTATGAAAAGCGACCCTCATCTACCATTATGACTGGCGAACCCCTTCTACTATTATGAATAGCGACCCTCATCTACCATTATGACTGGCGAACCCCTTCTACTATTATGAATAGTGACCCTCATCTACCATTATGACTGGCGAACCCCTTCTACCTTTATGACTGACGAACCCCTTTTAGTATTATGACTGGCGACCCTCATCCATTATTATGACTGGCGAACCCTTTCTACTATTATGAAAAGCGACCCTCATCTACCATTATGACTGGCGAACCCCTTCTACTATTATGAATAGCGACCCTCATCTACCATTATGACTGGCGAACCCCTTCTACTATTATGAATAGTGACCCTCATCTACCATTATGACTGGCGAACCCCTTCTACCTTTATGACTGACGAACCCCTTTTAGTATTATGACTGGCGACCCTCATCCATTATTATGACTGGCGAACCCCTTCTACCTTTATGACTGACGAACCCCTTTTAGTATTATGACTGGCGACCCTCATCCATTATTATGACTGGCGAACCCTTTCTCCTATTATGACTGGCGACCCTCATTCATTATTATGACTGGCGAACCCTTTCTACTATTATGAATAGCGACCCTCATCTACCATTATGACTGGCGAACCCCTTCTACTATTATGACTGGCGACCCTCATCTATTATTATGACTGGCGAACCCCTTCTACTATTATGAATAGCGACCCTCATCTACCATTATGACTGGCGAACCCCTTCTACTTTTATGACTGGCGAACCCCTTTTAGTATTATGACTGGCGACCCTCATCCATTATTATGACTGGCGACCCTCATCCATTATTATGACTGACGAACCCTTTCTCCTATTATGACTGGCGACCCTCATCCATTATTATGACTGGCGAACCCTTTCTACTATTATGAAAAGCGACCCTCATCTACCATTATGACTGGCGAACCCCTTCTACTATTATGAATAGCGACCCTCATCTACCATTATGACTGGCGAACCCCTTCTACTATTATGAATAGTGACCCTCATCTACCATTATGACTGGCGAACCCCTTCTACCTTTATGACTGACGAACCCCTTTTAGTATTATGACTGGCGACCCTCATCCATTATTATGACTGGCGAACCCTTTCTCCTATTATGACTGGCGACCCTCATTCATTATTATGACTGGCGACCCTCATCCATTATTATGACTGGCGAACCCTTTCTACTATTATGAATAGCGACCCTCATCTACCATTATGACTGGCGAACCCTTTCTACTATTATGAATAGCGACCCTCATCTACCATTATGACTGGCGAACCCCTTCTACTTTTATGACTGGCGAACCCTTTTAGTATTATGACTGGCGACCCTCATCCATTATTATGACTGGCGAACCCTTTCTATTATGAAAAGCGACCCTCATCTACCATTATGACTGGCGAACCCCTTCTACTATTATGAATAGTGACCCTCATCTACCATTATGACTGGCGAACCCCTTCTACCTTTATGACTGACGAACCCCTTTTAGTATTATGACTGGCGACCCTCATCCATTATTATGACTGGCGAACCCTTTCTACTATTATGACTGGCGACCCTCATTCATTATTATGACTGGCGAACCCTTTCTACTATTATGAATAGCGACCCTCATCTACCATTATGACTGGCGAACCCCTTCTACTATTATGACTGGCGACCCTCATCTATTATTATGACTGGCGAACCCTTTCTACTATTATGAATAGCGACCCTCATCTACCATTATGACTGGCGAACCCCTTCTACTATTATGAATAGCGACCCTCATCTACCATTATGACTGGCGAACCCCTTCTAGTATTATGACTGGCGAACCCCTTTTAGTATTATGACTGGCGACCCTCATCCATTATTATGACTGGCGACCCTCATCCATTATTATGACTGACGAACCCTTTCTCCTATTATGACTGGCGACCCTCATCCATTATTATGACTGGCGAACCCTTTCTACTATTATGAAAAGCGACCCTCATCTACCATTATGACTGGCGAACCCCTTCTACTATTATGAATAGCGACCCTCATCTATCATTATGACTGGCGAACCCCTTCTACTATTATGAATAGTGACCCTCATCTACCATTATGACTGGCGAACCCCTTCTACTATTATGAATAGTGACCCTCATCTACCATTATGACTGGCGAACCCCTTCTACCTTTATGACTGACGAACCCCTTTTAGTATTATGACTGGCGACCCTCATCCATTATTATGACTGGCGAACCCTTTCTCCTTTTATGACTGGCGACCCTCATTCATTATTATGACTGGCGACCCTCATCCATTATTATGACTGGCGAACCCTTTCTACTATTATGAATAGCGACCCTCATCTACCATTATGACTGGCGAACCCTTTCTACTATTATGAATAGCGACCCTCATCTACCATTATGACTGGCGAACCCCTTCTACTTTTATGACTGGCGAACCCCTTTTAGTATTATGACTGGCGACCCTCATCCATTATTATGACTGGCGAACCCTTTCTCCTATTATGACTGGCGACCCTCATCCATTATTATGACTGGCGATCCTCATCCATTATTATGACTGGCGAACCCTTTCTACTATTATGAATAGCGACCCTCATCTACCATTATGACTGGCGAACCCTTTCTACTATTATGAATAGCGACCCTCATCTACCATTATGACTGGCGAACCCCTTCTACTTTTATGACTGGCGAACTCCTTTTAGTATTATGACTGGCGACCCTCATCCATTATTATGACTGGCGAACCCTTTCTCCTATTATGACTGGCGACCCTCATCCATTATTATGACTGGCGACCCTCATCCATTATTATGACTGGCGAACCCTTTCTACTATTATGAATAGCGACCCTCATCTACCATTATGACTGGCGAACCCCTTCTACCTTTATGACTGACGAACCCCTTTTAGTATTATGACTGGCGACCCTCATCCATTATTATGACTGGCGACCCTCATCCATTATTATGACTGGCGAACCCCTTCTATTATTATGACTGGCGACCCTCATCCATTATTATGACTGGCGAACCCTTTCTACTATTATGAATAGCGACCCTCATCTTCCATTATGACTTGCGAACCCCTTCTACTATTATGACTGGCGAACCCCTTTTAGTATTATGACTGGCGACCCTCATGTATTATTATGACTGACGAACCCCTTCTACTATTATGACTGGTGACCCTCATCCCCTATTATGACTGGCGACCCTTATGATTAATGTAGCCTCTTCCTTTTTATGACTAGCGACCCTTATCTAGTATTATGAATACCGACCCTCATTGTTGATTATGACTAGCGATCCTTATGATCAATTACCCTTATGGTCCATTATGAATAGCGACCCTTATCTTGCATTATGAAAATCGGACCTTATGACCCATGATCCTTATGACCTTATGACTAGCGACCCCTTTTGCCTATTATGACTAGCGAGCTTTTGGGTATAGGATTTTACACGTTATGACTAGCGGTCCTTATGACCAGTTAGTATTATGACTTATGGTCCTTATGACTGACGGGCTTATCCCGTAAAGATTCACTGGTTAAAACAACAATTACTGTAAGGTTCATCAAAGAAATGTGAACAACGTTTTCACTGTGTGTACTTGATTACATCAACCCATTATTCAAGATTGGCACCATACATATCAAAACATGACTGAACATCCTGCATGAGTTTTATGTCACATGACCAAGGTCAAAGGTCATTTAGGGTCAATGAACTTTGGCCGAATTGGGGATATCTGTTGAATTCCCATCATAACTTTGAAAGTTTATGGGTCTGATTCATGAAACTTGGACATAATAGTAATCAAGCATCACTGAACATTTTGTGCAAGTTTCAGGTCTCATGATTAAGGTCAAAGGTCATTTAGGGTCAATGAACTTTGGCCGAATTGGGGGTATCTGTTGAATTACCATCATAACTTTGAAAGTTTATGGATCTGATTCATGAAACTTGTACATAAGAGTAATCAAGTATCACTGAACATCCTGTGCGAGTTTCAGGTCACATGATCAAGGTCAAAGGTCATGTAAGGTCAATGAACTTTGGCCATGTTGGGGTTTTTTGTTGAATAACCATCATATCTCTGTAAGTTTATTGGTCTAGTTCATAAAAAGTGGACATAAGAGTAACCATGTATCACTGAACATCTTGTGCGAGTTAGAGTAGTTTTCAAAGTCAGCACTGCTGCTATATTGAACTGCGTGATGCAGGTGAGACGGCCAGAGGCATTCCACTTGTTAGGTCTAAGTCTCGATTTTTTTTCTGCTCGCGGTTCGCGCTCGTATCAATCGTTAGATTATAGCTATCCTGTTCACGATTACAAAAACGGATTAAATTTTGCATTCTTTCTTCAGAAAGTTCAAAATATTTCAGCTTGCGCTTCGCGCTCGCATTTTCTTTATTGTTGAAATATGTAACGCCTTCAAGGCTAAGTGCAAGCAGTCCTTAACAGGTACCTTTTGAACAGGTACCAGTTCAAAACGTATATAAAAATTTTCTGCTCGCGCTTTGCGCTCGCATTATAAATACTACTTTTCAGGATTTACAAAACATGAATAGAGTGTCTCGTTCAGTAGATATTATAGGACTGAATCTCGAAATTTCCGCTCGCATTAAGTGTTTACTTACATACCTATTCTGCTTGAGTTAAAAAAGTGCTTAGAATTTCCATTCTTTAGGTGAAAATGTCCCCAAAAAAAATCAGCTCGCGCTTCGCGCTCGCATTATTTGATTGTTAAATGCTACTTTAACAAGTATCTTTTCCATCAGTTCATTTCTGCTCGCGCTTTGCGTTCGTAGTAATTATTAAGTTACGTACACATTTTTTTCAGGATAGCAAATATTGCCCAGAATCAGTTCAAATTTTAGGAAAAAATACATAAAATTTCCATAAAAAATGGCTCGCGCTTCGCGCTCGCATCATATAAGTCATAAGAATAAAGCTAAAATGTGACTAATTAGGACTACCCCTTCAAATAAACAAACCAAAATCATCTTCGAGCGCCCGATCGGGGATGGCTGAAACAAATTCCGCCCCCCCCCCCCTATTGGCGGAGGCTGGATCCGCCTCTGTGTCCCCCCCCCCTACCTTTTGGGAGAGATTTCCGCCCCTGGTTATTACAACAACTTTTGTTCTTACATACACTCTTCGGTGTTATGTTTAATTTCTAGGGTGTAATTTTTAACACCTCAGTATGTGGTCCTCTATTAACACCATTTGGTGTCAGTTTTAACACCGCAGTTTTTACAGTGTACATGTATAAACTCTTATACAATTATAGAAAGGATTGCTTTTCACGACCAGGCGATATACTCGCTGAACAGTGGAAAGCACTGGCGGATCCAATCACCCCGTGGGAGCCGGCATGAGCGTAAATCCTGAGAGGGGGGTACATCGATCCTCGATCCGCTTTGGAGGGGGATGGCATCCTTGGCATGTATAATCACCCCCCCCCCCCCCCCCGCTTTTAAACGATTTTTTTTTTATAAAATAATCTAAATATTTTGGCCATATCCAATCCCTAAATCTTTGTGGAAGATAATAGTTTGTACAAAAATGTTAGTAAACTGTAATAATTTAAAATGTAGTAATCATATGTAAGTAATTAATGTAATAATTTGTGAAAACGTAATGTAATGATTTATGTACGCATACACTATACTTAGACTATGAGTTACTGATGACATTGACCAAACCAATGCTGATAATGCACAGAGACAAGTTAGGATAGCATTATTTTCCACACATTTTACAATTTGGGAGACTTTAAACACATTAATTCAAATCTTATTTCAAATATTATTCTCCATGCCTCCAATTGAATCTGCGTTTTAATGGGACATGCAGAGTATTGTTTTTGTCTTGTCTCTGTTTAGACCTCTCCAATTTCTTTCTTTCCCTCCCTTCATCTTACTTCTCTCTGTTTTTATCATTCTTTGCAGGCTAAATGGCACGTATTTAGCCTTATATACTTGGCTTCAATATTGTACCCTTTGTTATGCATTTTGTTAATTACTGCCATGAAATTATTTGCTCTTGCACCGTTCATTATGTTTATTCCTATGCTAGTTTACCAACTGTACTCATGCAGATTTTTGTATGTCGATCATGCTTCGTCTCTTTATTGCCCCTCTCTCTCTCTCTCTTTCATTTCATTCTACCCCAGTTCTCTAAACTCTTTATTCCTCTTCTACTTCTTCTCTCTCCCTCCCCATCTCTCTCTCTCTCTCTCTGAATATTGTATACATGTATTTGACAGTAACTTTGATGCTATATTTTTGCTTTTTGTGTTACTTTGTAGCATGATAGTTATTGTCAAGTTCGTCTATTGTTTATTTTCTGATATGGTAACATTTACGTTTTTACAATATATTATACAATTCCACCTCCTCAGGCTTTACTATATATCTGATAATTGTTTGTTTAAATAAATACACGAACATTCCATATTGACTGGATATTATAATTACACATGAAAACAAACACTCCTTATTGTTAGGTTTTTGTTTTAATAAGTAATGTTTCTAAACATACATGTATATTGTCATTTTATACCGATTTTATTTTTGTATTTTGTAAACCCCGATTAGTGAGGAGAGCTTCATAACAGAAACTAGTTTTTTTTTTTAGTCATCCTCAGGCACTAGTCGGTGGTAATTTCTCCTTCTTGTACTTATTCTTGATGTCTTTTGCCTGGAAATAAAATAAATAGATAAAATAAAGAAATAAATAAATATGAATTTTGTTCCACATTTTGAATGTTGCATCACCTCCCAATTAAGACTCTCTCCTTCCCCGGGAATATTTCTCTTTTAATTTGCATCATTGTGCTATTTCCACCTTTTTAGAAGTTTATATTGTGGCCTGTGATGACCAATAAAATCATTACATTGAGAGGGGCAATCATGCGACAAAGCTTCTGAAAAATCCCGAGAAAGCGAATAGAGCAAGCCAATTTTTTTCACTAAAATGAAAATCTAATTATGTGATAGAATAGGTGTTCATATAAAATTCAGAAAAATGAACAATGTCATGCATATCTTACTCTTGTTGCTCTCCTTTTCATTTTTTTCTCCTTCTCTTCTTTTTTCATTCGTTGGTTGTGAAACCTTTTTGGGGTACTATATATAGTCCCCCAACCCCCACCCCATCTGCTTCAGTGACTAGACCAACCCCCCCCCCCCCCCAAAAAAAAAAAAAAAACTCAAATCGATGTTACCCCGAGAGGCTTAACACACGTTTCCCATTATTTTCCCTGGTCTATATAGTATAGACATCTAACGTTAAATATAATCTTCTTTCAATTTAATTGTGAATTTAATTACCAAAATTAAAAAAATGGGGAGTAGGGGCCGGCCCTCTACGTTGCAATTCATGTAATCCCTGCACAGTCGATCTTCAGCTCTGTCTGAGTGACCGAAACGAGAGTGTATGCTAGGAAAACATAGTTAGAATATGACCGTAACCAGGCGAAATTCAAGAAGTGGGGATCATATGCTATCTGTAAATCATTAGTCAAATAGTATTTTCAACATTCCCTTTATCACATCAAGGGTTTTGACAATGTTCGGTGGATAACTTGTCGCAAGACCTGCCGTGATTCACCGCACTGCGCTGTTTCTGTGCAATCCGGCCTCAAAGGCGTGTCCGCATTCAACTGTGTGTACATTGCCGCTTCACCGGCGCCTGTGGAATTTACACGAACTGCATGGGATGCAATCCACTGACTGACGATCTGTGATCGCCTGGAGCTGGGATTTATTTTCGGAACTAGATGATCGAAAAACTCTGATTGCCAGTATAAATCTAAATTGGTTCCCTTTTAAGGAAGGAAGAACTTTTTGACTTGCGTTTATGTTGAGCAAGCAATGTCTAATATGACAAAAGAGGATAACGGTGAGTAAAAAAAGATGAAAACAAGATGCTCCCGGCCGGACGGGTTCTGCATCATTTCAGTGCACGCAACGGATGCATCCAGCCACTCCTCGGTTCCAGGCATCTGATGCCAAGGGATCATCATTTTGAAATAGTTATTGGAATGTACCTCGAGCGAGGTTCGTGCAGGCTCCACTCCACTTCACTACTGCTACACTACGCTTCACCTACCCGAACTTCATTCAGGACGGTGAACCAATTTGGATATGCCTAGGCCTACATGTACCGAGTGACAAAGGTGGGATCAAATGAAATGGGGATTTATTTTAAAAATTATACTAGAAAAAAAATATAACGAAAAAGAAAAATAGCTTTATTTCTGAATCTTCACCCTTATTTCACTACGTGTCCATCCTCTGGTCATCCTAAAAATTTGTGATGGGCCAATATCTTTTTCCTCACACGTATTACAGCCGATTTCAAAAAATCGCATGCGATCGGTCGCCGATCGCATGCGGAGGATGGACACGGAGTAAAATAAGGGTGAAGAGTAAGAAATAAAGCTATTTTTCTTTTTCATTATATTTTTTCTATAATTTTTACAATAAATCACCACCAATTGATCCCACCTTTGTCACTCGGTACTGTATATCCGAAATGGTTCACCGTCCCGAAGTTCGGGTAGGCGAAGCGTAGTGTAGCAGTAGTGAAGTGGAGTGGGGCCTGCACGTAATGCGTATAAAGGTATGATATTGATAGTTTCCCTACTTTCCCGAAAAAAATTAGAAAAATTAGAGGTTTCTTACCAGACCAATGTCATGTAAACATTGTAAACACTGCAATACAATACTTTTGACCCTTTAACCCGCTTCGATACGATGTACACGTATGTAGCTTTGATGAGCTGTATTACAAAGTACCGTTTTGAAGCAAAATTCATAGATAAAAGACGTTTTTAGTTAGTAATAAAATTTGAATTTATTATTGTAATAAAGGTATGCAATTTAATACAATCTTGGTCTATAATAGGACCACTAGTTTTAATGTTAAATACATGTATGAAGGGAATTCCCTTCTTGTGTATTATCTTCTCCACAGTCCCATAGGCTGCCTTGTCTAGGCTATGGATCAAATAACATATCAAAATCATAAAAAAATATGATCATGGAGTCCTCTAGGCTAGATGAAGGCATTTTTCTGCTGAGCATGTGGTTTCAGGAAATACGTACGTCTATATTTTGGTTCAGATTAAAAAGAATGAATTAGTGGTACAAAAACAAATAATTCCTGCTATAAAATCCTTGCTCAAAACCTGGTATTCATGTATTTTGTATGGTTATTATTACATGTATGTACAACACTCAGTTTTGTTACAAGAAATGTTAAGAAATCAAGTTTGCCACAGCCCTTTGGGATTAAAAAAAAAGGGAGACCAAAGAGGGAAGGAAAAGATATTATTGTGGGGTTTTTTTCTGCTACATGAAGCTTAGAGATGGACCCTGAGATGCCAAGTTCAAAGACCAGTGATGAGTTTAAGCAAGGGACTGTGTCTTAGCCTTGCGTACAATGTACATGTATATATATGAGAGCAGGCTGTTAATCCCTGCGATGCAAGCATGGGAAATAGGTTTAGGGGATGAGCAAGGGTCCCTAATAATGTAGGAATAGGCGTGAGTCTTGGCATATCTGACGGTACATGTATATTAGTTTTCCAGCTTGTTCCAACACCCCTGTAGAAATGTTTGAGGCTGACTGCCAAGAATTTGAAAAATTGCAGAACCTTTAAATTAGGGTTCATATGGTCCTGTAATTTTTTATTCCATATGAACTTAATGTACATACATCCTTTCAAAATTCTTGAGCAGGGTGTGCACAAGAGTAGTAGTAGTTTACACTGAAGTGTACTGCATAGAGTTTTCCTACTCTAGGGTGTTTGCAGCTGGCTAGCCGTAACAAGTTTCTCCAATTTGATTTTCCAGACGAAAATGTAATCAGTCAGGGAATGGAATATAATTTCCCAAATTTATTTCTTCCTATCAACATGAAATTCCTTCATCTTTCTTTTCTTATATCTTTATGATGATTAAAAAAAATTAGCTACCAAGCCTACAAGGACCTGCATCTTGCAATTTCGGGACGGTGAATTGCCAATTCGTCCACCCACCATGTGGTCTACTTTCAATGAGTCTAATGCCATTTCGTCCATCAACAACGCGGATGCGGCACATCAACGTGAAGTGATTTTGAAAACCATTTGGTCCAATCATCACTTCGTCTTATCACCAGCTTGTCTATTACCATTTCGCCTAATAACCAGTTGGTCTAATACCCACTTTCTTTTCATTCATTTTGCACAATTAACCCTTAAAGAGAAATGCCAGTAGTTGCAGTAAACACTGATTTCATGAGAAAGTCTGTAAATCCAGGCTTAATTGTCGGTATATCATCGAGGATCTAGATCTGGTACAGTTACATAAACTGAACTTTGTGAAATCTTGAAATCTATGCTGAAAAATGTTCACACTGAAAATCACCAACACAGATAGGAACACGTGGGACAGTGTATTATTATTGCTGGAATAAAGACCCGACGGAAGTGACCGAATCCGCGCTAATTTTGCTTATTTCTCAGCAATTACACAATTTCTTCAAGAATCCTTTGGCACATATTTTTTATTCATACAAACAGACACTTGGGTGGTCATTATATTGGATTCTGTAAAAAGTCATTTTGAGATCGTTACCAATACTGGAATTTATCTTTAAGTTTAATTAGACCAAATGGTTTAAGGACAAAATAGCTATTGGACCAATTGGTTATTAGATGGACTAACATTAGACTAAATGAAAGTTGACCATATGGTGAGTGGACAAACTGATGGTAGACCAAATGATAGAAGACGAGAGGGCAATTGGACGAATTGGCATTACCGATAGACAAATTGGAAATAAACCCTTTGAGGCAGCCATAGTTATGAAATTATATTTTTGGCAAAAATGTTTATTGCTTCAAGGACTAATTAATGCAATTTTTAAAAGAATTTTCTTCGTGTTTAATTATTTTTTTTTGTTCAGACTCTGCTACCCTTCCCACCGATGTGAACCGAGCCAACGACTGCTCCACAGATGACGGGGAAGATGCCGAGGAGAAGGCTAGGCTAATATGTCAGGTCCTGGAACTACAGAATACACTAGATGGTATGGAATTATTGATTTTATAACACCTACATGACATGCATATTTCTGTCATATCTTTTTTTAAATTCTGTTAAGAAATGATAATAATTTTGTGCAATGCGATATACTGGTCAGAACTTTAACCTACATGTACATGTACAGCAATGAGTTGTGACTTTGTGAGAAAGACAATAATAGTGAAAAATTCAGATCTCATGTCAGTAATGTGATGTCCATCTGTCTACAAAGTTTTTCATGGATGTCCAACAGCCATGGCCTTTGTTAGTCCTTGCTACATGTACCCCCTCTAAGTTACGTTGTCAAAAGTCTGTGCTGCGTCTTTTATTAGCATGAATCCATCATTAAAAACCTGCCTCATCTCATTCATAGCAGCTTTTCCGCATTCTCAATTGTCCAGTCTTTGATGAAGTGTGCGAATTGGAAATAATATACAACATTTTCATGTACCTGTATGAGGCACCTGATATCTAGTTGCCTATTCAATGGCGCACTACATGTATATATTACCCTAGCTTTAGCTCCACCTGCTAAAGGCACTTGGTGCTTTCAAGAAATTAATCCTGCTGGGTACCTATTCACCTCACCTGAGTCAAGTGTAGCACAATGTGAATAATTTCTTGCTGAAGAAAAATATGCCATGGCTGGGATTTGAACCACCATTTATCTGATAGAAAGATATGAGTTGTAACCACTAGACCCCACAATGTGAGGCCGCTTGTTGGAACCACTCGCGATGGACAAGGTTCTGACTTTTGACAATGTACAGTACGTGTATTCAAAAGTCCAGGGGCACATCTTAAAAAGAGTTACCATTGATCCAATCAATCTCCTAATGGTAAACAAAGAGAATCACACTGAATCTTCAATAGAATGATAAATGTATGAATATATTACATCATATCTATAAAATATTTTGAACAAACATGCATAATTGTTGACACTGCTGGCTTTCCATAGTTGTGGTTGATCAGATCAGTCGTAACTCTTTGTAAGATGGGGCCCAGTTTTTGTCTCACCTGCATAGCAGAGTGAGACTATGACCCGTTACATCTGAGAGATTCCCTAATGTACCTCGGGCCGGCCCGGGGCCTACCTCGGGTTGGAAAGAAATCGGATGTAAACATCCCAAACCTACCTCGGGCCACCTTTTAGCGAACCTACCCGAGACCACATCCAGAGGTAATCTCGGGTAGGTATCGGGCCCGCCCCGGTCCACCGATTCGTAGATGTAAACGCGCACAAGCTTTCGAACCTATCTCGGTCCGTTCGCCAGCTGTCAAATTACGTCATAGCGCATGCCACCCCCTCCCCAGCCCTGTCGTTCTTCGAATGTTTTGCGGCATGCAACATGTGAATTGTGATTGATAAAGTCTTTGATTTGAGTGGAAAGAAAGAAGCATTTTAAACGTATCCTTTTCAAGTCGATCATATCTTCAATGACTGCTGGGATCATCAGCATTCTTCCAGAATCTCGGGTATAGATAAAGAGTTGTTTCGACTCTCTCTGGAAATGATCGGCACATGTCCCACCCTGTCATTTCTGTGTAGCAGCCGATGAGTGTAACGAAATGTAAACAACTTCAATTAGCGCGCGCAAATTATTCAGAGCCTAGATCGAGAGCGCCCTTTGGTATCAGCAATCGGATACCGCTCGAAACCGTACCGATAGGGGATCGCTGTGATGTAAACAGACCACATTTCGGACTCGGTCCGTTCGCGAAGCTAATCCACCAATAATCCAGTCAGGGTAGGAAACACTCAGATGTAACAGGGTTCTATAGGCGCCGCTTTTCCGACGGCGACGGCGTCAACATCAAATCTTAACCGAAGGTTAAGTTTTTGAAATGACAGCATAACTTAGAAAGTACAGTTGAGGCCAGAAGTTTACATACACCCAGGAAATTCAAAGAAAAGCTGACATTTGTCAAACGTCATAGAATTTACTGTATCTTATAAAATATTTGTGTTATCATGACAAATTTGATATCAGATTAATGAGTATGTCATGCCCCTTCATCACACATTGCTTTGTCACCAGGAGCTGAAAAATATTTAGGTGAAATTTTTTCCCACAAAATCTTCATATTTTAGACGAATCAAAAATAAAAACTTGACAAAAACATTTCATATTTGTGCTAGTTACTTCTCAATACAAACATTTCAGATTACACATTTTTGTTCAGTGGTGACATATCATGATAAAAAATGTAATATAAATCATAGATTTGACATATTTATATATTTTTATTAAACGATGTTTGAAAATATAAAAACTAACAATAGAATACAATGAAATATTACTTTTTTTCTTCAAAGAAAATTCCACCTGAAATATACTTTGATCTCAACGGTATTCCAATTGTGTGGAAGAGCTCAATATGCTCTTTCATTTGATACCAAATTCTTCATGGTAGTATTTTTATTTCTGAAGATATAGTAAATTTAACGATGTTTAGCAAGTGAACAAATTTCACTGAATTCCATGGGTGTATGTAAACTTTCGGCCTCAACTGTATATGGACCTAGTTCATGAAACTTGGCCATAAGGTTCATCAAGTATTACTGAACATCCTGCATGAGTTTCATGTCACATGACCAAGGTCAAAGGTCATTTAGGGTCAATGAACTTTGGCCGAAGTTAGTCTGCTATGCAGACTCTGAATGGCTCGTGAGGTGGGATCTGCTACTGGTTTGCGAAGGGCGAGCGAAGCGAGCCATTTCAGAGTCTGCTTCTTCTTTGGAAATCTTGTTCCCACGGTCAAAATAAGTCCCACCCACCCAAAATTTCAGAGAGCTTTCATTGGATAACTTCATCTGTCTATCAACCAAATTTTAGAAATCAGCTGAGGTACACACACTGCAGATGTGGGTCTACATTTGTAGACTAGGCCGAAGTGGGGGTATCTGTTGAATTATCATTATAATTTACTTCAATAACTCCATACATCTACTTGATTTGCTAGTTCAGCCCTCTGGACTGCCATACCCGAAAAGAACTCCCAAGAATTTAAAAAGCGCGAGCGCGCCCTCTCCCGTTCAGGCTTACTACCCATGATCACCGCGCAATTAGCGTCCATCTTCCTCTTTTGCTTTCGGCAAGCCACCTGTCAAGACGTGCTCAGATAAGTCTCCTAAGAGCTCAAATCTTTTTTGAGCTTTGGTATATTATTTTCGCTTATCTGTTGTGCTTTCTCCCTTTTAAATTCATTCTTTCCGTCTGTGGGTAAGATTGTGTTCAGAATTTACACCTGGCGTGACTTTTTAGACGTGTTTTTGGTGACACTTAAATTGTTTTTCTAACGTTTGAGTTCTCGTCGCGCCGCATCGCTAGCGCGTTCGCGAGGCACCGGGCTTGGCCTGCCTACGTGGCAGCAAGCCTTCACCACCTGTCATGGTTATTGTTCTTCACGTTCAAAGCGTGGTGGCTTTTGGTGCCGTTTTTGAATTAAATTCTAGACAGCCTCTACACTTTGTTGTCGAGGGTGTTATTGTTATTTCTTTTTGCAGGTTGGGATCTTCAACTCTGTTCCTTCCTTGCTTTCTGGAATTGATTTATTAAGATTTTCGATTGATTATTGATTGATTAATTCTTCAATTCTCTTTTCCTTCTGTTCTGAATAAATTTCTTGATTGATATTTTATTCACAGGCGGATCTTAAAGCTCAATTCCTTTTCCTTCTGTTCTGAATAATTTTCTTGATTGATATTTTATTCACAGGCGGATCTTAAAGCTCAGGCGCAGCTTAAAGCTCAATTCCTTTTCCTTTCTGTTCTGAATAAAACTCTTGATTAATATTTTATTCACAGACGCTTCGGGGATTGTTTAATTCGGCTTACGCAATTATACCTTGATTGATTGGTTATTCAATCCCCCCCCCAAAAAAAAAAAAAATTTTTTGTTCTTTACAGGTGGGGTCTCCTTCCTGTTAGAAATTTTTTTGACCTTTCCCGGAATTGTTTTCTTCGTTCAATTCCCTCTTCCCTCCTAGTCTTATATTTTTTTACTTCGACAGGCGGGCTCTACGATTTCCCTTTGAGGATTTACTGTGTCGTTCTTCCTCTTGGAATCGTTACTAGAGACGTTCCTCCTTCCTCCTGTTCTGAATTTCTTTACCTTTCCACAGGAGGTTACTTTTTCCTCTTGGAAATTATCGTAAAATTTCTCTTATCTGGAATTATTTGTCTCTCAATCCCTTTTCTTCCTGCTCTGAAATGCTTGTTTTTGTGTTTCTTCGCAGGTGGAACTTCGTTCTCTTCTGAACTTGCATTCATTTTTGAATTTTTGTTTCGAATTTTTCCTTCGGGCAAAAAAAAAAAAAAAAGAGAATATAGTAGGGGAACCTTGTAGGAGTTTCTTTTTTCAAAGTCTCCGACCTCCTTTTTATTTTCTTACAGGCAGATACCTAAACTATTCTTAGGTTCTTCTTCCTCCCTACCCCTCCCCTCTTGATTTGTTCTGTTTACTCAAACAAACTCCTTATAGGAGGAGGGAAAGACCACTCCGGTCTCCACTTTTAATCTAAGCGAGATCTTTGTAAAAAAAAAAAAAAAAAAAAAATTCTTGTTTTTCCTTTTTCAGGGTAGAGAGAGGTACCTTTGAATGGGACTAACACAGCCCCAGAGGACCTGGTGCCCTCCACGGGGACCGTCCCGATTGCAAGTTTACAGAAGTCGGCCGCCTCCAGGCGAGTAGGAGGGACGCCGCGGTGAGCGCCCGGCGGCGGTGAGTATGAGGGTGCGTCGATCAGCATTCCGAATTTGCGGTCGGATGCTAAGAGAAGGAAGGCCGAGACTGTGGTGCCACGGTCTCGGACAAAGGAAAAAGTGGTAGCCAAGGCTTCCAAGCCTAAACTAGGTCCTGCCGCCGCAGCACCCATAGGGCTATGCGACCCACCGGCTACCGTGTCACCAGAAGTCCGGAGGGAGAGTGCGGTTCTCTCCCCCCGGCACAGGTCAGGATCTCTGCCGTATAAGTCGTCCTCCGTTGACAGCATCGGGAGAGATCGCCCAGCCCCTGACCGCGAGAGGCGTCACACAGACTGTAACCACAATCTGATCGTGACCACAATCTGACCCCGTCAGATTCGGGTGAAGTTTCGTTGTTGGCGGCCGCCCTGCCAGGGGCGGCAAATCGTAAGAAATCACCCGTGCCTCTTGTGCCTTCTTCTGCTCCGGCCACGCCGGCGGAGCCCGCAAAATAAGAAGAAGAAGAAGAGGTCGAAGGAGAGGTCGGCCAGCCCTGTTGCCATGGGCGTTCCTCCTTCAGACCCTCTTATCGGTGGCCAGATGTTACAGTCATACATGTTATGCTGCTATATTCTGCTACCGCGAGAGGCGTCACACATCAGGCTGTGACCACAATCTGACCCCGTCAGATTCGGGTGAAGTTTCGTTGTCGGCGGCCGCCCTGCCAGGGGTGGCAAATCGTAAGAAATCACCCGTGCCTCTCATGCCTTCTTCTGCCCCGGCCACGCCGGCGGAGCCCGCAGAAAGAGAAGAAGAAGAAGAGGTCGAAGGAGAGGTTGGCCAGCCCTGCTGCCATGGGCGTTCCTCCTTCAGACCCTTGTGTCGGTGGTCAGATGTTACAGCTATTCATGCTGCTACATTCTGCTACCGCGAGAGGCGTCACACATCAGACTGTGACCACAATCTGACCCCGTCAGATTCGGGTGAAGTTTCGTTGTTGACGGCCGCCCTGCCAGGGGCGGCAAATCGTAAGAAATCACCCGTGCCTCTTGTGCCTTCTTCTGCCCCGGCCACGCCGGCGGAGGCCGCGAAGAAGAAGAGGTCGAAGGTGAGGTCGGCCAGCCCTGTTGCCATGGGCGTCCCTCCTTCAGACCCTTGTGTCGGTGGTCAGATGTCACAGCTATTCATGCTGCTACATTCTGCTTTCGAGTAGTGCGGGTTCACCCCACCCTCGACGTCTACTCACCCCGCTGATGCCCCTGAGCATCAAGCGAGACAAGTGGGCAATAACCACCAGACACCCGGGAAATCCTCGAGCGATTCTGTTAAATCGCCAGCCAGTGCACCGACTAACCGGGTGCCTCAAGATCGCGTGTGCTTTCCAGCATTTTCGTCGATCTCAGAGCACGTGTCCCAGCCGACACGCGGGGCCACCCCGGCGCTTACTGGACAACCCCCGGTTCAGTCCATAGAGCGAGACTCCCTTTATAGGAGTCTCTCGAAGGCGGACAGTGCGAGGACAACCCCTATCCCGCGGTCGACTTTTCAGTAAGCGCTCAGGCGCTGCTTGACAAGTATCTACCTCACATCTACCCTCCGAGCGGGGGTATTGATGAAGCAAGGGAGTCCATTTTTTCTCGCCCCGCCTCTTCAGGCGCTCCGAGCTCAAGCGGCCGAATTGGGGGTCTCGGAGAGTGACGGGGTCGCTCTAGACGAGGCGGCTCCTACGACGAGGAAGCCGCCAGCTCCGAGGGTGTAAACCCACCCCCGCTCTGCTGCTGCCCGGAAGCGCCAGGCTCCGGCGCCGCCGTCTCGAAATTTTCAAGCCTCTCGAGGCTAGCGAGAAGGCAGAGGCAGGGGGGGGGGGGCGATTATTATGCAGGTACTCCCGAATTCGCCCTCTACGTCAAGCTCACATACGGCGACGACTCCTTCAGCGGTAACTCTCTCCATTCTTCCCCCTAAGCGGGCCCGTAGATTGGAGGTATGAATCTCTTACATACCGCATGCCGCACTTCTCTCGTGAGAATGTTTGGCTGCTTTGAGAGGGCAACCTATCACGTCCGCGGACCGTCCGCCCAGGCGACGGGACCGTCGCTTTTCTGGCCTGAACCTCACTTTCTATTCGAAAGTAAGGGTGCCCTGTCTTACTTAGCTCCTACCCTTGCAACGCCAGAGTCAGGGCTAGTACAGACACCCGGTCTCCAGCGATCGCCGCTGAAGAGAGGGCGACTCTGATATGAGCACCATCACCGCTCAGCGGTATGTCTCACTATCTCATAGCTCTCCGAGCTTATGAGTATGTATATCGGATCTGAATGTCACGGCGATTAAAAGTTCTCCTGTGCTTAATAATCGCTATGCCTTCACCACCCGGTGCATTATGGTTATGTTAACCTATTTGTCTCGTATTCGGGCGGCTCGTACGAACCCTGCCCGAGCTGCCATCACCGGTCGTCCCCCCGGACGCCGCCGGCAGCACCCGCACCGAATACGTGGAAGGAATCAGCTTTTCATATGCTAGATATCCCTCCTGTTGACATTCACAGCTGTTCCCCGAGTCTTTCCCGGTTGGGTAAACATCATCTCGGAGGAAAGTAACCGCCGTACATCTCATGAGATTGTTGGCTATGTACGTGCGTTCAAACTTGTTTAAAGCCCCAGGATTCTCTGTCGGCATTCTATGCCTAGTTTCTGGGCACACCCACCGTACCGGGTCGGCGAGTTCACACCAAACTGTACACCGCCAGACCATCGGTCGAGCTCTGTCTATCTTATAGACTGCCCTCTATGTGGGTCAATCTTGCGGGCGTCTCCGCCGTTCCCTCCTTGTGCGGAGTGGTCTACGGTGGATGTCTTTACCGTGCCCGTTTGTCGAATCGGCTTCTTTCTTAGAAATTTTTTCACGGCACACTCGAGTCGCCCCGCATGCTGCTTTCATCCTCCTTCCATGCAATGCATGTGGCCAGGGTCACCGCACGACCGAGGATGATGTAACAGTGGATGGATGTATGCTTATGCCTTCCTAACCACGATCACTACGACCCGCCTTCTCTCGGGCCGACTGTGGATGAGCCTCTCCATGTAAGTGATTTACTTCACTGGAGTTCTTCTTTTAGAAATTTAGATTCTCATCCCCCGCTGCTTAGGGCGTCATTTTTGCCGCCCCCCGCAGCTTTTTGGAGCCCCTTATCTTACCGATATCGGACTGTTCCACGCTGCCGCAACCGGCGCCGGCGGTGCTTGCTCTTACGATCACCTGAGAAACAGGCCTTGTGACTGTTTTCATAAACAACTGGTTCTCACCGCAGACTGATGGAAATTTTGTGATTACAAGCGAAGTCTCCTTCGCTTGTTTCTTCAAGCGAGGACCTCGACACTCTTAGCCAGTTTCCGTCCCTAACTTGATAGGACAGGGCCGTTGCTACCTCATTCGATTCCGTTGGGAATGTAACGGTTGAGGTATCATATCTGGCGATGTCTGTTCGTTTAGAGCATCCCTTGATGGTCGTTTACACGTAATATCGTGACAGATTTTTTTTCGCCAGCTCCCTCTGGCGTACGCTTGCTGCTGCTAGGGATTCCCCCGCCCAGCGGACAGCCATCGCAGCCTAGCCTCACGGGCTCTCTCGGCGATGGTGGCTTGAGCCAAGCCACCTCTTCCACCGCGGGCACTGCACCCTCAGATGGGTGCTTCAATCAGTATGGGAGAAAGGGGATCCTGAGTTCTCTCTCGATCACTCGGTCTAACACACTTTTGTCGTGATGTGTACCGCGCTGTTTCCCTGACACGCCCGGTTGAGCTGTTTTGACCAGACTGCTCTATTCTACATAGGCAACATGTCCGCGGCATTCCTTATTAACAGGATGGCACTCAGTCGCTTTCTCGACCCTTGTCTGCCTTACGAGTGGTTTTCTTCCTAAATCCCTACTCTCCGTCGTTCCTGGTCCCCTTCGGACCGCTAGTAACTTTTTACCACAGCTCTCTATCAGAATTCTGCAGATTTCTGCCCTCACGCATTTGAGACAGATATCGAATTCTGGGCGCTTTCTCCCACGCGGAGGCTTAATTCTGAGATATCTCGCCTTCTCACATTGGTCGATTGATCCCTTACTGAGCCTTAAAAGCTTCAGTTTTCCGATCACGATTCTTGTTGAAATTTTCAACAAATTTCGATTCTTACGCTCTAGTCAGCAGGTGATGTTGTTCTCCTGACACTAGGCCGAGGGCCCATGATACTTAGTATTCCTGAGTATACAGGGCATTCCTCTCGAGGACATTTTTGAGGGCCGCCTTTTGGCGCTCAACTAACTCCTTCACTTCTTTCTACTTGAAGGACATTCCGTCCAGCGAGGCGAGATTTGCTGCTTCGGCGCTTAAAGCAGCTGCGGCTTTTTCCCCCTCTCCCCTAAATTTCGTTGTTTTTGTTTTGTTAAATTTTCTTAGGCTTACAATTGAAAACATGCCTCCCTACGGTTTGAGTCCGTGCTGGTCTAGCAAATCAAGTAGATGTATGGAGTTATTGAAGTAAATTATGAAAATACTTACCTGATTTTCTTATTTACGAGATAACTCATACATCTACTTGATACCCTCCCACCGACCCTCCACCTTGCGTAGCAACATGTTTCTACGTATGGGCTTGCGAAAGGTGAGGAAGATGGACGCTAATTGCGCGGTGATCATGGGTAGTAAGCCTGAACGGGAGAGGGCGCGCTCGCGCTTTTTAAATTCTTGGGAGTTCTTTTCGGGTATGGCAGTCCAGAGGGCTGAACTAGCAAATCAAGTAGATGTATGAGTTATCTCGTAAATAAGAAAATCAGGTAAGTATTTTCATAACTTAGTTTATTTATCTGATTCATGAAACTTGGACATAATAGTAATCAAGTCCTGTGCAAGTTTCAGGTCACATGATTAAGGTCAAAGGTCAATTAGGGTCAATGAACTCTGGACAAATTGGGGATATTTGTTGAATTACCATCATAACTTTGAAAGTTTATGGATCTGATTCATGAAACTTGGACATAAGTAAAAGTAATCAAGTATCACTGAATATCCTGTGCGAGTTTCAGGTCACACGATCAAGGTCAAAGGTCATGTAAGGTCAATGAACTTTGGCCTTGTTGGGGGTATTTATTTGTTGAATTACCATCATATCTCTGTGTGTTGGTCTAGTTCATAAAACATGGACATAAGAGTAACCAAGTATCTCTAAACAACTTGTGCGAGTTAGAGTAGTTTTCAAAGTCAGCACTGCTGCCATATTAAATTGCGTGATGCAGGTGAGACCGCCAGAGGCATTCCACTTATTAACTTTAGCCATGGTCTAATCCTGTGCTAAAGTTATAAGCCTTGTATTTTTTTTTCTGTATCTTGTGCATACATGTACGTGACTATTTTCCTTGAAAAGGGTACTCAACCTGAATTCTGTGTTTATGTTTTACAGATCTCTCTTTAAGAGTAGACAAAGTGAAAGAAGAGAACCTGAAGCTAAAATCAGAGAATCAGGTCCTGGGTCAGTACATAGAGAACCTCATGTCAGCATCCAGCATGTTCCAGTCGACATCACCCAAAAACAAGAAGAAGTAAGTTTGCCTTGAGCATGTGAGAATTAACCATTTCAAATGCAATACGGGCATAAGCAGATGAAGTTCATTGGCTGTAAATCGGTGTAATGCTTTTTCAATCAGGGACATGGGCATAGTTAGTCATACAACTTGTTTGGAAATACGCTCCTTATTCACTTCAAAGAGGAACAACAAAGTGCTCAGTCATGTTTGGTATTTGGCAACAGGTCAAATGATAGGTAGTTTTAAAGAGGATAATGTAAGAGAGGCTTTCCCAGTTGGTAATTAACCTCACCTAAAACTAAAAGTTGTGTCACATGGTCTGTGCATTAATTGTTCTATTAGAGTCAACTATTGCAGACCGGTATACCAGCAAGCCTTTATACCTCCTCTTTTAAAGAATTGAGTACCTATCCAAATGAATGAAGGGTAAGGTTTTTCGCAAAATGTTGCCCCAGAAAAACCATAAGAAATCAACTTGATTTGGGGTTGACTTACCCACTTTTATAAAATGGATTTTTTTTTTTACTACGAACCCCTTTTTAGAAAAATTTGACCTATTGTATTTCTAAGAATTGTGTTATCTTGTGCATTTCCACTCACCATCTTTTTCTTTCCCATCTTTTATTCCTTACCAGGTCAGGAGGCAAAAGCAAGAAGTCGGACAAGTGAGATAGTCTGCTGCCCTCTTTGGTCAACATCTCATGAGCTCAAATGGTGTCTCACCAATGTGCAATGGCTTTAAAATCGTTTGGGAAAAGGTGTTCTTTGTCTGTGTGTTATTATAAATGTAGGTGTTGAGTGAGAATGTGTTGCATTATACATGTCATATAACTGCATTATATTTCTCCCTTTTCACCGAATTATTTGTCATTGTAACACTCTTCACCCCACTCTTTCAAAGGACAAACATTTGGAAATCTTGATTTGTCCTCTCTGTAATTTTTTACCCATGCAGGAGTTCACTTAAAAAGAGTGGGGATGGGTCTTGTTACTTTTTTTGGGGGGGGGGATTTGGTTCTTTGTATTACCACTTTCATCACTATTTCCAATGAATTTTCATCAATACCGTACTTATTTATTCTTACAAAGAGTTGTAATAAAATGTTTGACGATATTCTGTAGTATGAAGCCAACAACCACTCCTTCTGAATAGATGGTTTAATCTCTTTCAAAACATGAGCTAAGTCAATTACTGCATCTGATTGGCTCAGACCAATTTATTTCATGAAACACAGATGACCTGTTGGTCAAGAAGTGACAGTGGCTATTACAATGTAAGGGGAAAATATTTTTTTAAACAATCATCAGGAGCTATATTTGTAGAACAGTCATGTTACTATCAAAGTCCGAGTTAAGAAAAATATTCAACAACCTTTCTAAATGAAAAAATGTTGGTGTACTTTAAAAAAAAAAAAAAAGAATTTTGAAGAAAAAAAAGAATGATGAAGCTAATAGATGGATTTTTTATTACTTTTTATTTTTTGTAAAAGCATTTCCTGTTCAAATATGTAGTTTTCAAAGTTAATATTTGCAAAATTAATTGGGAAATCTGTTTTGATTTATTTAACAACTTCTTTAATGTATCCAGTCCTTTTCAAATTTACAGTTATGAAAGTGAATTTCCCCTTAAGTCAATTTTAACAAATACCTATTTATGTGTCTGCCAACTATTATGTCTGAATTCTATGCATGCATTCTCACTACTACATGTACATGTAGTTTGTTGAAATAAAAATGGACATTATGAATTCTTGCATTTCTAGAAAATGGAAATGATATTTGTGTCTTCATTTTTTGACTAAATGTTTACTGTTCAGCAGCTTGTAAATATCGCTAGCAACAATCAGTGTTTTGATGTTTGGATATTGAGATAAAATATTAGACTAAATGTAGCTGCACCTCATTTTATCCAGCAATTATCATGCTTACTCTCTTGAGATTTGAAAGGAATTTTATTGATTACTCGATTTGTGTATACATGTATATAAAAAATTGTTTTCATTTATCTGCTTAAACATTCTTTTTTGCAATGAAAATTCTCCCTTTATTAAGATTCAGCCTGAAGTAACATTTGTGAAATGTATAAATCATGTTTACTGATGAAAACCAATGGTTGAATATGAAAAAAAATAATGATTAATTAGAGAACTAAATTTCAAGGCATTTAAACTTCTTTTTAAAAAAGAAGGCATTTTTATGTATGTTAGATAAAATTCCCCCAGAGTTATGGCATTATTGATAATTCAGCAATTTTATATATCAAAATGTAGTATCACACAATACTCTTCATTATAACAGGTTATTTAAGTGCAGAGGATCAATTCGAGTAAAGAGTGCTTAAAGCCCTTGCAGTATATTAAAGGACAAAAAAAACATTGAAGTTGTGAGATTTTCGTCTTTTTTTTGGTATCAGAATTATCACTCTGTCTTCAAGCGGAATTTAAGAACTGCCTTGGAGGAAAAAGAAATTAAAACACAACTTCATGTTTAGCATGGAGGTCACTTCTCAAAATAGAAAAAAAATATATATATTATGAAAAGAAATTAAAAGGCCAGATTGTGCCTATATTTTGGTACATATGCACTTTGTGCATTAAAATATGTTGCAAAACAAATGTTTGGATATGCTTGTGATGCTTCAATTGTGGATCAGTAATTCGTTTAGAAAATGGAATAATGGCTTGCCTTGAAGTGTAATAATCCAGCCCCCCCCAAAAAAAAAAAGGAGAAGAAAAGGCAAATTGTGAGCCATATCTTCAACACTATCATTTCATTTTGGTGCATTTATCTCATTGATTTAATGGCATAAGTTATATTTTCAGCAATAAGTGTATACGGAGTAATATTTGAATAAATGAGTAGAAATTACTACAGGATTAACAATAGAAATGCAGAGATATCTAGTATTATAGCATTATATTAAAGAATATCTTTCAACCAACTCTTAATATATACTTTTCTCATTAGTATACATCTATCTATGGCTATGCTATCAATGCATGTATTTTCCCCAGTTTTGGTTGTACAGGAATTGAATACAAAAGTGACAAGGTTTTGGTCTGTAATTGTGAATTGATTAGCAATTTAGCATAATATCTTAAGACATAAACCTTTGAATATAGTTGGATATCTATACCAAGTTGTGCTATTCTCTACATGTAATATGGTTAAGTGTACATGTATAATGTTTTTACAGACTGCAATAATCTGTTTGACAATTTAGCAATTATTTATATTATTGTCAGTCTTTATGGGGCATCTGATACCATTGGATTGCTATTATCACCAGCATCATTGCTATTGTTATTATAACTATTGTTGTTAAAGGGAAGGTCTATGCTGAAAGTATTTATAGCATTATAGTAAAGTAGAATTCAGTGAGCAAAATGACAAAAATTTCATCAAAATCGGATAACAAATAACAAAGTTATTGAATTTTAAAGTTAAGCAATATTTTGTGAAAATAGTCTTCATGAATATTCATAAGGTGGGCTGATGATGTCACATCCCCACTTGTTCTTTTGTATTTTATAATATGATCTTAGGTTTATTCAAATGTTTTCCTCCAAGAACTAGAAACATTGGATTGATAACGGATTTAGTGCATTAGATATTAATTGCTGCAACTTATTTCATTATAAGGGAGACACATTATTCACACAAGTATGAAATAATGAAAAATCATGATTTTTATGTAATAACATAACAAAACGGAAAGTGGGTATGTGACATAATCAACCCACCTAATATAATCAGCCCACCAAATGAATATTCATGACGACTGTTTTCATAAAATATTACCAAGCTTTAAACTTCAATAACTTTATTATTTGTTATCAGATTTTGGTGAAATTTTCAGCATTTTGATCAGTGTATTCTACTCTATGTATTAAGATAAAAATATTTTCAGCCTGGACCATACCTTTAAGATTATAAGCAGGTATTACATGCACCCCATCATGAAATGAAATGAATTATGCCTGTAGGTGAACATTTTGAACTGAAAACATTAAAAGGTCAGAAAGCAAGTTTCTTGCTTTATATGTAACCTTTATAGAAATCAAATTTCCAGTTCTTTTTACGATTCTGAGGTCATCAAATCATGAGTTACGTCCCATGAAAGCTGACGATTATTTCTTTTTAACAAAGTAACTTTGTTGCTTCTTGTGTAAGTGTATGAATGCTCTTGTAGATATTTTACCTAACTGCTAGAAAGGAAGCTCAGTGTGAGTTCTGGTGGGTGTTTCATAAAGCTGTTCGTAAGTTAGGAGCAACTCTTCTGTCTTTAATAACGACTGGTGATCCTTCTTGTGGTAAAGGGTACACCCTATTGGCGATGATTTAGCGCATAAGAAAGGATCACCAGTTGTTCTTAAAGTTGCTCTTAACTTCGAACTGCTTTATTAAACGGCCCCCAGGTATAGAAATCTAATTTTGATAGGAATTGGTTGGAAGCAATCCTGAAGTGTTAATCATAGGACAGAATGCTTATTTAGAACAACAAATTGTAATTGAAATAATTAAAGCTTGCATGAATTTATATTCACTTCTTTTAATGGTGTGACTGACCAGTATATTTCTGTTGTTATCATTAACATACTTTATCTTAAAAGAATATCAAAAATTAATTGCAATAGTGCAACAAAAATAAGACTTTAGGTGTAGCCCATTCAAAAACATGTAGTTCATGTATATTTTATAATTAGCCATTCAGCGTAATAAAAAGTTTTCACTTTCCTCTTGTAATACAATAGTGTGTTATGTGACAAGCTCTGAATGCTTTTCCAACTATATATATATTATTCCCATCCTAAGTTGCATGTATCTCAAAATATTCAACTATTATTGACATATTACCTTTAGATGAAAACTATTGTAATTTCTATAATTTACCTAACAATTCAAAATACAATATTGACAATGGCTTATGAGATGTTTGCAAGGAAAATGTTATTACTTTTTTGTTTAGTTGCGAGTAGGTTGTATCTCAGAATTATACTAACAGCTGAATAGTATTAATTTTCAGCACAATGCTGTATCTATGAATGTGTACATAGTGTAAAATGATTGCTTTATTAAATGTGGAGCAAGACTTATTTATATGTGAATATTACTTTTTTATATGTTACAAGTATGGCAAATCAATGTTTTAATGTGTGAACTTAAAAGTTCACACATTTTTTGTATCAAACTGAAAGTTAGAATTGTGATTACATTCCCTCTTTTGTAATTGTTATTTCTTACAATTATGTTGTATTTTGATTATTGCTGTAGTAACATACAATTTGTTGTGTAATTGAAATTGTACGCTGTAGCAAACACTGCTATTATCCATAGGAAACTGCCATATTAAATTTGATAATTGTAGAATACATAAGTACACCTGGGGGGCGTTACATAAAGCTCTTTGTGAGTTAAGAATGATTTCAAGAACAACTAGTGATCCTTTCTTGTAGTAAATGATATTCGCCATTAACTGTTCATTGGTGATTATATCATGGATATTCTGTCTTAGGTAACCAGTACAGACTAAGATTTTCTCACTTGCAAACAATATGCAACCCAGGTGGGTGTTTTATAAAGCTGTTCGTAAGTTAAGAGCGATTTTAAGAAACGACTGGTGATCCTTTCTTGTGGTAAATTGTATATTTATTGCCGATGGTTTGGCACGCAAGAAAGGTTCACGAGTCGTTCTTAAAATTGCTCTTAACTTCCAAACAGCTTCATGAAACGGCCCCTGGATGCATGGAAGAAATTGTGCAGTGTTGGAGCACCCATGCAAATCATTGAGAAACAGAATATGTATTATGTCATCAATTACAAGTGCATTTAAATTGAAAGTAAACTGTGAAGCTCTAGAAATATATTCTAACGTGGTAAGCACTTTATAACTTAGGCAGAATATACCTAACATATATATGATACTTTACGCACGACTGGTGATCCTTTCTTGTGCAATGTTATACCCTTATGTAATTGAGTTATGACCTAAGAACATGTTCCAGCTTTATGAAACACCCACCAGGGGCCTGTAACACAAAGCATAGCAATGATTGTAGAACATTTTTCTATGATTGATTGACGACAATGCACAATTAATTGTAAAAATTCTGTTGAATCTTTTAAAAGAAATTTGAAAACAAATTTTATTTTTGTTGTAGTGTAACTGTAATATTGGAGAGCAATTTGTACAAAGCGCATAGGTCGATCTCAATTGATTATGTGCTATATAAGTACCAATTTATTATTAATTTTTTATTATTATTCAAATTCAAACATATGATTAATTCGTCCCTGTTTTCACGAAGTGACGGATAAGAGGAAAATTTTCACTTTTTTCAATTTTGAGTTTTTTGCATTTTTGGACATCTATGACTTATATCTTGAACCTCAAAAAGTTTCAGATCACAGTAATGTCTAATTACGTTGCTATGACGACATGACATTCAATAAAATACCGGGTAAAAGGATTTCTTGTTTTCACGAAGTGACGGATAAGCAGCCGTCATTACGTGAAAACAAACGAATACGCTTTGCACTCAAAGAGTTTTTTCACGAAGTGACGGAAGGCAAATATTTACAGTTTGGAACAGCCGAAGACCATGAAATGGTGAGTTTTTTGTAAATGTAGGAAATGAAATAAATGTAATGCAGCCTTTAAAGTCATGTCGAGTGATTTCAACTCTTTTTAAACGTCTCTGATAGCAAAAATCCTTAAAATAACGTCCAATCTCTACATACATTGCCCCACATATTTATTTTCGTGTCAGTGAAAATTGAACTGAGTATTGCGTGTACTTTATTGTCACTCAATCGAACTTGAATGTAAATTCAGTCAAACCATAAGGGTTAGAATATTTTATAACATTTATCAAGACTAAATAGATTTAATGAAGGCTGAGGATTTGGTGAAATAATCGTATATAGGTGCAAAAGTTTAGGCCTAGCCTAGATCTAGTCTAATTTACATGCATTGCCATTGTGTTAACTCATACTCGTTAAGTTCTAACTTGTCTTCACAAGTTCCCAGGCCATATGAATAGTATTTGCAATAAATTTCCATTAAAAAAATCACAAATGAATACATAGATTTTATTATCTGCTTTGCTATAGTGAACTCATCATGTAATTACATACTTTAAAAAATATGTAATGGAAAGATACCCCCCCCCCCCCCGGGGGGGGGGGGGGGGTCTATAAATAACAATATGAATGCTGAGATCATGAATTAATTTGGTAAAGTTAGTGGCCAACCTGTGTGGGCAAATAAGTTGAGTCCTTAGTTAAACTGAAGATTACTGGGGATTTATGTTTTAAATAAATCATCTCAAGTCCAGACTCAGTCTACATCTAATGTAGATAGAGCTTTATACTTTGTTGTTTGGTGGCCACTTCCTCGCCCTTATCTCTATATAACGTTTTACAGAAACTGAAAGAATCTACATAAATAATTGCACCTCGGATTTGATCATAATCATGATGATGAAGATATTTTCAT
The DNA here is from genome assembly GCF_018143015.1 of Lytechinus variegatus. Classification (NCBI taxonomy): domain Eukaryota; kingdom Metazoa; phylum Echinodermata; class Echinoidea; order Temnopleuroida; family Toxopneustidae; genus Lytechinus; species Lytechinus variegatus. The sequence continues at coordinate 26,930,299 of NC_054740.1, forward strand.
TTTTTTCAGATGCAGTATATACAATAAGTGATGTTTCAGAGAACAAATGAGAGAAGTCCTGGAACTGGTACACTTGTTGCTGATGGTCAGATACAATTCCAGGTGAGAATTTTCATAGTGTTATAAACTCACATGACATCCTGTCAGTATAAGCAATTCATTGATTTTCACTCACTACCAAAATTAATTTCAATTGCAAATCTGGTAAACAATGAAGCTATAAAACTACGTTGATTCAAAGTTATAATCAGAAAATATTAATTTTGGAATACGTTATAATTTAGCAGATATACATGTATTTCTAAGTTGTAAAAGAACATTATTCTCATTTTAACAGATGCTTTGTGTACTGCCCTAGAGCATTACAAACTTGACATGTGATCATATTTTCAGCTGAAACTTTCTTATAAATTGGAAACATCTAATTGAAATATTTGCTTAAATTATCATTGGTAAATAGAGTGTATAAAGTATATTCTTGTACCATACTGACTGGGGAGGTTTATGTTTGATAAGGGCAATTTAAAATATTGAGTCTGCTATCTATTTTACAAACTTGATATTGGATTGACAAAAAACTTTGAAAACAAACAGATAATTTGTACATTATTTCATTCCACACACATAGGTTACATCCAGGGGCCGACACACTTGTCAGATGTGTCATTGATGATTCCCTGAACATCGCAGATATGATCTGATTTGGTGACATGACAGTGGAATTGGTAGTGACTGGATTTTTATAGTGTGCCCTGGTTTTGAACTATTGAAGTAACCAAACTAGAAACATCTTCTGAGAACTCTGACTGCAATTCTAATGATGAAACTCTGTCTACACTTGTGAAAATGTGAAGGAGTTGGCTCTACCTCGTGGCCTTTCAGGTTCAGTGCTCTCATCTAACTTTCTTTTTCCAGCTGGGTAACTGATATCAATTTTAATTTTCTTGAGATTTTGACTTCAACATAAGTTTAGTTTTAATTTTGATAGGACTTTCAAATCTGGTTTCATTTTTAGAGCAGTGTATTATATAAAGAAACTATACTGCTTGAACTATAAGTCTCTGCTCTTATAGTGTTATGATTATGAACTCCTTTAAAAATATTTTATATATACAGTCAAATATAAAGTTCAGAATAGTCACTTATCTTCTATACTTACATGTTAAAATTGCTTATACACATCGTCCACATATGGATGCAGAATAATTACCGTTTTTCATTCATTTGATTCGCATGTTTTCATTTTGCTTGGTGCTATCTAAAAAACAGAAATACTGCATATTTCTACATTTAAAATAAAACTGAATGTTATTAGCTGTATTGTGCTTAAATGAATTGTGTTAATACTACATATTCTTTAATAATAACAATCATACAATTTAGACTGACATGCATTGTGAAACTCGATAGCTGCATGATATATTACTAGTAAGGATGTAGGGGTGAAAATCATATTAGGTTTTTGTAAATTCATTTTCAAAAGCCAAATGTATTAATACAGACACCCCCCCCCCCCTCTTCCATGAGGTAATGTTTCATTGGTTTATCAGGGGTGTGAGAATTCTTAAGCTGATTTTAGTTATTTTTTGCTTTTTATTTTAACCTTGATATCCCCCATTTCTGTACAATAGTTTGAGAGCTCATTCAATTTAATCCCCCAACTCTTTACAGAATTTGCAGGTCTTTATTTGTCATCGCTCACACACCTGGTTCATGCAGTTGATGTGTCGTAATTTTATTCCAGAAAATCCAACTGTTAGATTTTGTTATTCACGAAAGAAGTAATACATGATTATGTTTAGCTGGAGGTTAAAGATACACTGCAGCACATGTTTTTCTGTCTATTTGTAGTAAGAATTTTACTCTTTTTTTAATCCCACTAGATCAAAGATGTTATTTTCTAAAACCATGAAGACGATTTTTTGTAAAGTTTTCAGATTTGGAAGAAACTAAGGTGTATTTTAATATATGTTCCTGTTTTGGACTCTGACAATAATTTGCAATTAAAAAACAAGTGTTTGATTGGAAAATGTATTGATGAATGTTATTTAGCCAATGACTTGAGAATGATGGAAAAAATACAAATCTACTTAGTCATTCGTATTTTTTATCCTTGCATTTTTTTTTTGCTTTTGTCGCTGTTTGGAATTTTTATTATAAATTTGTTTAAAAAATTATCCTGTTTGATATGACGTTAAATTATTGATTTAAAATTATATTTCTTTCTTTGACCATCATAGTTTATAATTGTTTATTCAAATGTTTGCATGTTTCCTTCGGTAAAGATAAGCTTTTTGTACTATTGGACTTTTTAGTCCTTGGCAGTGTGTAAAAACATGAAATAACTCTAAAGGCAATTGATTTAATTATGACATTCTTTTCATTAAAAAATTCCAAAGAGTAGTGAATGTAATAAGTAATGTTGACAATGTTACTTCTATTTTGATGGAAAAGAAATAGGCCATTATACTTGTATATGTGTATGTTAATACAAATATACATTAGAGAATACAACTTTCCTGCACCACTAGCATTAATTATTTTCCAGTAATCTTGTAATTGAAAGTTTATTAATTTGTCATTGGAATGTTTTGAATGTAGAATTTGGTACTTGATAGCAATTCTGTATTTCTAAATGTGGCATTCCCAGACTAGGATTATACTGATTGTGTTTAGCAAGGTATGATATACAAATAAATACATTGTTGCATAACAGTATATTCAAATTTTATGAAATGTATAAAATGACAAAATTCTGACAATGTGTACCTGATGGTTCATTTCCTATACCTTTCACAGTGCAATATTAAATTAATTTTAATAATTATGAATGTTGATGTGTTTGTCACTAGCGATTATGGTCCTATATATTATTGAATTTAAAATTTTGTCAAAAATATATTTCCATTGTTAACATTGTATGGAGATGATACTTTAATGAATTTATTAAGCATACCTTTATCATGTTATCGAAATGATTGATATGAAAAAAAATGTTACATTTTAATTTTCTATTTGTCACTTGCTGCTATGATTTTATATGTTATAGAATTAAAAGTGTTCTTCTAAATTTATTCACATTGCTAAATTTGAAGAATTTATTTAATATCGTTAGTATTTTCAATGATTTATGACATAACTCTCATTTTGCATGAAAAGATATTTTAATAGGATTTTCAGGAGAGAATACATGACCATTGTGATAAAGGAAAAATGGAGTAGAGATAGAATGAGGGGGGGGGGCGAGAGTGATATGTAACTCGAAATTTGTTCGCTTTATTTTGACAAATTCTTTTTTTTTGGGGGGGAGGGTAGCAATTAGTCATAATTTACCAATTCTTGTTGTCTTTGACAAGTTAGGTCCACATTTAGTTGACTACAATTTTCGAGGTATTAGTCTCAAAGAATAATGTTGAATTACTAACTCGGCCTTAACAAAGAATTAATACACAACATTTAAGAGACATTGATCAATCGGGATTTCATTTTATGAAGGGGGTAGGGAGGTTAATAGACTAACAAAAGTTTATAATGTTGAATTTTCAATTTCCAAACGGAGTCAGAGCACACAAAGGGTATATAATTAAACTCTTTATAAATTAACAAGAACAAATGACAATTCGACTACATTGTAGTCACATTTTTCATGACCTGTTATACAAAGCTTTCGAATTTCATTGTTCATCTATCAAAAATGAATATGATATTGAAATAAAATAGGCCTAAGAATTTAAAACGTGTGTCTATTGGGCTTCCCTTTTATTACGTGAAAAAAAAGAAAACAGTATTAGAAGTATTTTTTGTACTTATTAGCGGAAGCTGCAGGCCCTATTAATCTCACATTTAGGATTAATTTTGTTTGCAATAGGAAATAAAGAGTTTGTGTATATCTAAAACATAAGTATGGAATTGCATCCACTAGGCTATACGTGGGACTAAGGCGGAACCTCTTCCCGTCACTTCGTAAAAACAAAATTGAAGCGCGTCCTTGAATTTCGGGTTTTCACGAAGTGACGGTTATGCGCGCGGAGCACTATCCGTCACTTCGTGAAAATAAATCTAAGCGTGTCCCGTAATATTTTTTTTTCACGAAAATATGGTTCTGTTTATAGCTCATTATCTTCGTAAATACTAAAGAAAAATGCAAATGATTGGAATCGAAGATTGTCTAGAATATGCTCTCTACGAAAATATGATATTTATTCACCCTGCATACATTAAAGAGGTTGAGATTGAGGTCTAAACCTTTGCAAGCGATTTACTCAAAACTGGCTTTTAAAAAGTTGCGCGCACATCCGTCACTTCGTGAAAACAGGGACGAATTGCTAACCTTTGTGTTACTGGAACCAGTCGTCTTAGAATGGTGGTTAGGATGATCATGTGCATTTAGTTGTGAATTGTTTAATAATGTACCTAATCCTTTCATGATTGCATTGCATTTTGAGCAGCTTAACTTTTCCAAGCATCATAAGGTACAATATGGCTAGATGTTACTGTAGTTAGTTGATCAGCCCTTCATGAATAATTGTGTTTCAATCTATTATTGATATTGATATATCAATTCATTTTTTTTTATTATATAAGAACCAATTTGATGACATGATGGACTTTCCCTTTATGTTAAGGACATTCTGTACTGTTTATGGATTGTCTTTGTATTATTATTTGGTGCTATACTTCGTAGTTTTACTTATTTTGATGGGCTTGAAATGTAACGTCCTTTTTTTCTTTTCTTTTTTTTGTTAGACTGCAATGAATTTTTGAATTATTTTACCTATGATTTATGGAAATTATAAATAAGTGACTATTCACCTATTAAGAGGTAATTGATGCAATTATTTCATAACCTGCTAGCTGCTACTGAAAACCACGACCACAGTTCTTGCTCTTATATCAGTGGTAATAAACAGGTTTTGTGAATATGATTTTATGTTATGTTTTTGTTGACATTTTATGAAGAGTTTATACCAGATTATTTGGCTGAAAATGCCCACATACAATATTTGTGTCATCATAAAGTTCCTTCATTATGAAAATGAAAATTCCTGGCTTTTTACATTTTTTTTCTCACTAACTTCAAATGGAAAGATAAATTCTATTGTGTCTTTCCCTTTTAGTATCTTACACTTTGTTTTGAATGAACAGAATATGGTTTTTCCCCCTTTCTCTTATTTTAATATGCTGTTTAGGTGTAACAAATCACTGATTTTGAATTATTCTTGTAATACATTTCCCACATTGACATTTAATCCCCGGGGGTGTTTCACAAAGATTTAATAATTATGAAGTCGCACTGAAATCCCGATGCGTACAAAATACGCAATGCACAATCATATTGACCAATAAACAGTATTGCGCGTACTCTTGGCATGCATGATCCGACCATTGCAGTCATGCCTTTTGTATCGCACGCAACAAGGCATTAAAGTGTGACTCTAATTCTTTATGAAACACCCCTCGGGTTTATTTACAGATATTTGTCAATGAATGTTTGCATTATGTCATAGTATATAATAAAGAGCAAGATTTGGTAATTGAATGTCTAGTAAACATCTATGTGACCAAAACAAATTAACTTCATTGGAAGCCGTGATTGATTTGTTTCTTGATATTCAATTATATTTATTTCATCATTCTTATCTCCGATCTGTATTCACCAAAGCAAAAACTTATAGTTACTCGTTGTGTAGTTCAGTAAGCTTAGAGTATAACAGATATTGTATTTCATGGACATAACATAGATGTAATAATCTAAGAATTCTTTAGTCTGCTGTAATTGTGTGGGCTTGCAAGGTAGATTAACATAAATAAAATTAAATCAGACTTGCCTATATCTCAATTACTGACATTGTTGTGATTATTTCGTGTCGCGTGAGAGGGAACACGTTCTACATAATACATAATATTAACACCTATAAAATAATGTGCTTCTCTTGATCTATTCAAGTCTATGTTAAAGTGTAACCTTTTCCATAGATAAATTCAAATTTTCCTAATATTATATTGATGTATTGTATGTAGCTCTAAACTCAGTTTCGAATTGATTGTATAATGATGTATTTAGGCTCAATATGATTTTTTTCCTTTCCTTTCTCTTTCTCATCCTTTTAGAGAGCTAAAAGACTTTCCTGTAATTTCCACTGTATAAAAATTTAGTATTATCATTATGATTATTATAATTAGTAGTAGTTGTAGTACATGTAGTTGTATAGTTGTAGTAGTATCAATGTTAGTAGTATTAGTAATAGCAGCAGTAGTAGTAATTATAGTAGTAGAAGTAGTAGTAGTAGTAGTAGTAGTAGTAGTAGTAGTAGTAGTAGTAGTAGTAGTAGAAGAAGTAGTATAGTAGTAGTAGTAGTAGTAGTAGATGTAGTAGTAGTAGTAGTAGTAGTAGTAGTAGTAGTAGTAGTAGTAGTAGTAGTAGTAGTAGTAGTAGTAGAAGTAGTGAAATATTGGTGAATTGCTGATTGGTCTACACTGGTCTCACCCAGGGCTCATACTTCATCTGCTATCTATTTGGTCTAATTGCTCTTTAGCCCATTTACAGTTAGGCTATCCCCATTTTATCTAAGCCACTTGGTCTAACACTGTCCAGTCGCTAGTCTACATGTTTGGACAAACTCTGATTTTTTTTCTACAAAGTCTAACGTAATAAGTGAAAGAAGTGGTATGACACCAATTGAGTATTTTATGTGACCAATTTAAAGTGGGTATAAGACCAACTGAAATGTAGACTACACGAGAAATTACTAGTACACAAAACTGAGAGTAGACCAAACGGCTTAAGCCCATTATAAGTGTTTTAATACCCCCCCCCCTCCCCCTCCCCCACCTTTTCAGCGTTTTTTTTTAACACCATTATGTCTATACCCGAGCACAGTATTTTCTTATTCCTCATTCACAGGTTCGGCATTCGATTCACACTCCCGGCAGAGTTTTTTTTTTAATCTTTAGTGTTTTAAGACAAAACTTAAAGGTCAAGTTCATCACGGAAAAATGTTGATTACAATAAATTAACAAAAATGAAGTTAGCATAATGCTGAAAATTTGATCAAAATCGGATGTAAAATAAGAAAGTTATGGCATTTTAAAGTTTCGCTTATTTTTCACAAAACAGTTATATGCACAACTTAGTGACATGAAAATGAGAGAGTCGATGGTGTCACTCATTCACCATTTCTTATTGTCTGAATTATACATTTTTTTTTACAGATTTGCCAACAAGGGCCAACTTGACTGACTTTTGTAGCATTAGAATAATGATAATTTCACGTTTAGGGAAGAATTAATTTTTTTTCACTTGAGAATCAGAGGTGAAAATTCGAATATTCAGTATTTCATGTAATAAAATACAAAAGAAATACGGATGTGATCAATCTCCTCTTTTGGATACCGACAAGAATATCCATATAACTGTTTTGTGAAATTAATCGAAAACTTAAACTATCATAACTTTCTTATTTTCCATCCAATTTTTTTCAGTGCTATGCTTGTTGATTTTTCTCTTTCTATTCAAATCAACTTTTTGTTAGGGTGGACTTCATAAAAAAAAATCATGCGACCGCGGTCCCTATATAGTTTGAGGGATTTGCCTAGTTTCAGTGTGGGATGATTTGTTTAGAAGATTTATCAACAATGTTTCATTTTGATATATTGCCTATGATTTTGTCCTGTTTTTTTTTCTTCTTTTTCCTCTTCCTTTGTTATTGTATGGAGGTTTTTACTGTGCACTAATTGCAGCCATGCTTTCAGAGTTTCCACCTCGATTATATTGTAATTTTTTTTAATGTGTTAGTGCTTAACTTTTGAAAATGTTGAATCTAATAGAATTGAATTTCTGTCGAGTATTTGTTGGTCGACTTTGATTTATTTCCAATTTGTCTAATGCCAATTCGTCCAATTACCGAACTCGGCTACTATCATTTGTTCTACCATCAGTTCGTCCACTATCCACATGCATGGTCTAACTGCCAATTAATCCACTCAACATTTCGTCTGGTAACTAGTTGGTCCAATAGCCACTTAGTCCATATGAAATGGATATTAGAACTGGTTTTGAAAATAAATGGTTATAATTTATAAACGAAACAGTGATGAGACGAAGTAATGATTGGACCAAATGGTTATTGGACCAATTGTTAGAAGAAATGTTTATAGACGAAATGGCATTAGACTCAAATGAAAGGAGCCCATATGGTGAGTGGACGTGACGGACGTGACAGGAGACGAATTGGCAATTTACCATGTTTACGGACAATAATAATTGTTGGGCAAACGTTAACGTTAACAGCATCGCCTGGCGTTCCATAGACATATTTTTCACAAGCCTAGGCAAGCAAGCACGAACGGGAAACCTCCGTTTTTTCCTTTTTTGTGAGTAAAAAAGTAATGAATTTTCTTTTTAAAGATGCGGTTGTGATTTCATTAGTCTCCTTAGTATCGATAGTCACCTTGATTTGTGATGTGATTTACATTTGATCTAAAACCTTCGTTTGTGTGTGTGAGTGTTTTTTTCGTCCCGGGCCTGAGGCTGCTGCGTGGTGGGCCTGCCTGGGCGTGCTCGGCCACGGGCGCGGGTGGGAGGATCAGCTACGGCCTACGCCCACCCCGCTGGACTATTATTTTCATATTGTTTAATGTTGTTCATATCGTTGTTTTTGTTGTTGTTGAATATTAATATTCATCATCACCTTTGTAAGCCCCCATTTTGCTGCCCTGGTATTGATATGGGTGAAGAATATATATGAAAAGAATGAAGGGGCAAGGAGTAGGTATGTGACAAAAAAATGAAAATAATCATTCAACTGTTCAAATATGAATAAATTTGGTATCATTTGAAAGCTCTTGAAAAGAGTTTCATATCATACCAAGAACTCTAATTTTCATCAATTAATTATGAAGTTATTCCAGTTCAAGTCGCGCATATTAATTGAAATTTGTGATCATTGTCTTAATGTAAAGTCAATGGAGTACAAAACCGATTTTTGTGACCATTTTGTGGCCATTTTGAACCCAAGTCTTCGACAAGCTCTAACTTCTTTGTTTTGAGCCCTATGAAGTAATTTAGGTATCAATGGAAAATTGAAAGAAAGCTAAATTGATGTGTGATTATTTCATCTTGTAATTTTTCTTATTATGTGTAAAAATATTTCTTCTAATTAATTCTAATTATGCAAATTACGCAAAATCACAATTACTCGCCTTTTTTTTTGCCAAATGAAGTTGATCATGATAGATAATATATATAATTTAGTTAGCATCAAAACAGCATCATGTAGATAATTTCCTAAATGAATTTGTTTTAAGTATTGTTTTTGTAATTTCTAACGTTAATGTATTTCTTTGTTTTTCTGACGTAATTTACAAGCTCTTTTTCAACTTAAAGATAAATTCCAGTTTTGGTAACGATCTCAAAATGACTTTTTACAGAATCTAATATAATGACCACCCAAGTGTCTGTATGAATAAAAAATATGTGCCAAAGGATTCTGGAAGAAATTGTGTAATTGCTGAGAAATAAGCAAAATAAGCGCGGATTCGGTCACTTCCGTCGGGTCTTTATTCCAGCAATAATAATACACTGTCCCACGTGTGCCTATCTGTGTTGGTGATCTTCAGCGTGAACATTTTTCAGCGTAGATTTCAAGATTTCACAAAGTTCAGTTTATGTAACTGTACCAGATCTAGATCCTCAATGATATACTGACAATTAAGCCTGGTTTTACAGACTTTCTCATGAAATCAGTGTTTACTGCAACTACTGGAATTTCTCTTTAAGTTTTGTCTTTTTTTAAGTCTTAAATCTTTTTTTATGTAAAAAATTATTCCTTTTGTACTTTGTATGACCAAATAAAAATACAAGTGTGCTTTTTTCTGATGTATTTGATTGATTCACCAATTCCTAAATGTATTCTATTAATTCAACAATTTGCTATACTTGTGTAATATGTAGCTTTTGATTTTAGAGACAATGGACATTTAATAACATTTTTTAGGAGGGATGAGCAGCTAAGTGTAATATATGTATGTAGCATTGTGTGCAAATTATTTAAAGTATCAAGAAGAATGAAAATTAAGCTTTAGTATATCCTAATCATTATCAATGTATTTCTTAGATTTGTATACAAACATTGTATTACAAAGGCCGTGTTTGAGCTCTCTTTTTTTAAGAAAAATAAATTCAAATTATTAGTTGAAACCAAAAGAAAAGGAAAAGAGTGGTCTATTTCTTTCAAAGCAAAACAGAAAACAACCAGGAAAAAGAAAGATAACAAAGCTCTAAACAACAACCAAACAGACATCAAAGCTCCAAACAAACACTTAACACAAGAGAAACAAAAGTGACAAAAAAACTTGTACCAATCCCGTCCCCATTTTCCAGTTTAAAACACAACCTCCACCTGCACCCCTAATGAAAAAAAAAGAAAAGTAAATAAAAAAAGGCAAAATTAACAATAATGAAAAAACAATAAATACAAGACTTAACCCATCTGGAAATGAAATATTCTTTCCTCTGAATTTTCATGTATATTCTTAGAAGGGTGAAAAAAATATTTAACAAAAAACAACAACTTAAAGTTTGTGCACTTTAATAAAAAAAATCAACATTTAAGATATTCTCCCTTCAAAAGCAAATCCAGTCTCCAAATAATGAAACATGACAAAAAAAAATTAAAAAATAAACAATACAAAAATTAAAAAATTTTAATCAAGTCTTACCATATCTCGCCCTTGTGCTTGTAACAGGTACCATCACATTTCTCTGACTCTCACAAACACACTGCTGAGGTCCACAAGATGAATATGCTACACTAAAAGCGCAATTCTTGTTCACTCATGCATTAAATTTCAGTTTTCAATTCATTTTGCCTAAGAAACCAAAACTTATTCATTCATTTAGCATAACATCCTTAGCTTTTCAAGTTCCAAATGACTAACCACTCAAAATAACTGTAAGGCTAATTCCTGCCCAGCCTTGCTAAGTATAGTCTCTCAGGAGGAAAGAAGTGGGGGGGGGTTAGAGATGGAGGGGTTGCTGAATGTTCTGTTGACCTTTATCCCATCAACATACTTCACCTATTTTAGTCCTACATGTATCTTACCCCCTATTCTCCTGACTTTCATGAACACATTGCCGAGATCCACATGATAAAAGTCAAAATGCTGCACTAAAAATTGCAATTCATGATCACTCATGCATCAAATTTCAATTCAATAACTCATGAAATTTTCTCAAACAAGAAACTGGTCACAATTTTTTATCATTAATTCATCACAGAACCATCAACTTTGCAAGTTTCAAAAAAAAAACACACGAAAGAAATCGGAAGGCTAATTCCTGCCCAGTCACTTTTTCATACCCCTAGTTTAAGTGGCCAGTGTTCTTTGATGTGATGTAAAGTTTGTTTTGTGTCAGAGTAGTAGGCATGATTGCACTAAATGAATCCAGGGCCTCGTCTTACAAGGAGTTACAATTGATCCAATCAATCTCAACTGTGGAAATCCATGTATGTATACCACATTTTTTCTGGAAATTTGCACAATCTCCTTAGCAAACAAAGAGAATCACACTGAATTTTCAAGAGAAATATGAATTTACACATGCATCATATCTATAAAATATTTTAGACAAACATATTTTAGATGTTGATGTGGTTGGCCGTCCATTGTTGTGGTTGATTTGGGCCCTGTTGTACAAAGAGTTACAATTCGATCAATCGCAACTATGGACAGCCAGCAGTGTCAACATCTGTTATGCATGTTTGTTCAAAATATTTTCTAGCTGTGATGTATATTCATGCACTCATTGTTTTCTTGAAAATTCACTGCGCTTCTCTTGGCATAAAAAGGACATTGTGCAAATTTTTCGTAGAAAAAATTAAGGCACTGATAGATTTCCATAGAGTTACGATTCATTGGATCGATCGTAACTCTTTGTACAACAGGGCCCTAATCAATCGCAACTCTTTGTAAGACTGGGCCCTGATGCCAGTGAAGTCATAATCCTACATGACTTGCAATGAATTTCATCGCCAGACACCAACATGAATATTGTTTGATAAACACTTTTAGTTTCTATATCATCTAGGATTTTTTTCCACTCACACAAATCACAATCAGTCTGTGGAGTTGTGCTTTAAAGGTAAATGAACCCCACCAGAAAATGCATTCCTTTTTAATATGCTGAGTGTTGAATGGAGACAACAGCACTACAGTGTTTGGCAAGCCCAGAGAAACAAACTTTATTTAATATAATATTTTATCACATGACTTCACAATTAAAATATCTAAAACATGATAGAACTTGAACACTTAAAAATGTTCATTCTGTGGTGGGGTTCACTACCTTTTTAGCACCACTGTATACATTTTTGAAAGTGTTTCACATGGAATAATTGTCCTAGTATTGCATCGCAATTTGCTCCACATTTGTTAAAGACTACTACCCATTTTGTATAGCATATGTTTACATACATGTAGGAATGTAAATATTTGAGAGCTTTTCTCTTATGACCAAAAATGCTATTCAAATTTGTAAAGCAAAATTATTCCCTGTTTCACATTATTATGTATTTCATAAAACCCATTTTGAAATTTTACAAAAATCTTAATTGAATTCCATAGACAACCGCAGGCTGAAAATGCCATCCAACGGCTCGGTCTCGCGTCATCCCATCATCCAATTCAGAAACTGTCGTATCCTTCATCAGCGTCAGATCATCCGAGACGACCTGTGGGTGAGGAACGGAGAGATTTTGAATCCACGAAAGCTTTTCTGGGAGGAGAAAGGCTATGCGGATTACCAGATAGATTGCCACAATGCCATCATTGTTCCAGGCTACATCGATGTGCAGATCAATGGTGAGACCCCATCATACAAAGCTTAGCAATCATCGTTCATTTTTTTACAATCGAATTCATTTACTAAAATGTACAATTATGAAAATCAAGCGTGAAATTAGTCATTAACCATTGTGTTTACAGACTTTGGATAGTATGTTGATGATTTCCATTGTCACTGACAATGGTTATCAGCTTTACTGAAGTTCATGCATCAGATTGGCGGAGATCAAAATACATGTAAGTCGATCACTGACTAAACTTTTCTTGAAATTATGTTCCCCTTCGCCCTGTACCACAAAGCTCAGTGGTAAATCTTATGTGTTTGAATTTTATGATTAATTATTCTATTTTACACAGCACATACAAAGATCCTTGACAGCTTATTGGATGAATGCGTATCACATGACATTCAGAGGAATTGGCTATAGCACACCACACATGGGACCGGTGTGTTGGCTCAGTTAGTAGAACGTCTGTCTCACAACCGGGCAGTCAGGGATTCAAACCCTGGCCACATCAGACCAAAAGATGTTAAAAGATCTATGGGAGTTGCTGCTACCCTGTTTGGCGTTCAACGATTAAAAGGATAGAGTCTCGTCGATCTGGCGCTGCACAGCGGCTGCCTGGCCCACAATCAATTAGGCAAAGCAAATTTTTGGAGTATTCAATTTCATGTCTATTTCGAACAATAAAATATAGATTTTCATCATTTATACCCATGCAATAGTCGACTGTTGCATGCTCCAGCAAAAGAGCCAGCAGTGCAATAGTCAGCTATTGCAAGCTTGAGCAAAGGAGCCAGCCTCGCAATAGATCACAAACTGAACGTGCACATGCATACCATGGTCTGTGCATACCCGCATCACTGCCATGCGCAGGTATTGAATTTAGCAAAATAAAAATTCAAAGAAAGGCCCGAGCAGATCTATGTAGATAATCCAATTCTTTCTTTCCCTGTATTTTGGTCAATTGGTCTACGTTGGACCATCCATGCTTACAAATCAAATACTAGTATTGTATAAATCTAATAATCAATTTTTGTCTCGCCCACAAACCTGTAATGACACATAACTCCACAACCGTAGGTCACTTTTCAACCAAACGTGGATGGTAGATGGACTTGGGGGACCTGGATGTTTGCTACAGTCTGAGGTCACATAGTAAGGTCAAAGGTCATTTTCAGGTCAACGTTAAAGTTTACATGCAAGACTCTCTTATGACACCTAACTCCGCACCGTAAGTGGCATTTCTACCAAATTTGGATGGTAGGTGGACTTGGGGGACTGGCATGTTATCCTGCAGTCAGAGGTCACATGGTAAGGTCAAAGGTTGTTTTCAGGTCAACGTTAAAGTTTACATGCAAGACTCTCTTATGACACCTAACTCTGCAACCGTAAGTCACTTTTCAACCAAACTTGGATGTTAGATAGAGTTGGGAGACATGCATGTTATGCTGCAGTCAGAGGTCACATGGTGAGGTCAAAGTTCATTTTGAGGTCAACTTTAAAGTTTACGTGCACGGCTCTTATAACAAGTTTTCATTTCATCCCAGTCATTTCACAATGAAGTTTCGATATAATTCTCTTGCGTGCCCTCACAAATCACAATATTTCTGGTTATTTTCATAAGTGGGCGAGACACAAAATTGCCTTTTTCATTCGTTCCAAATGAAAGAAAATTGAATATGTGACTCGGCATACCGAAATGAGAGACAAGTCGGAATTTTTCAAATCCAACTTTTTTAGTGATTATTATTTCCCGTTTCTTTACCTTTAATTTGATATATCACTCGACCCTTAGGAGCCTAAATATTAGTGGAGATATTAGCTTTAGAATGGAGGAAGAATTGGGCTCTTGAAAATAAAAATCAAGAGAAAAACGCCTTCGAAGTTTGACTTCCGTTTTGACCCTGCTCCATGAAAAAAATATATTTTGCCACCGCCGAGCTAACCGAAAGGCCCTAGTAACCGCGTGCCAAAAAAGGCGAAACGATTAACCAATGAGGAGGCTGCATTGAGAACAATAGTCAACTTGCTAGTCACGCGCGACTGCAAGACGAAACAACGTTCCACGTCAATCAATTATCGTCTACGTACACATCATTGGTTAAACCGGGGTTTTATAATAATCTTCGTGAAAGAAAAAAAGAATGCCATGATCTCCCTTATTAATGAAATAAAAGGCGGGGTTAAAAAGTTGGACCTAAAACCATGGAGGAGGGATTGTGCCATCGGCTTGTTTGAATGTCGATGGCGTTTACTCTTACCCGGACTCGTGACATGTAGTCTATCAAGCGTGTCATTATGACCTGAACTTTAACCGCATGTTCTAAAAAAAATATCCCTTGTAAATGGTAAGATGGGCCTTCAAAATAATTCGTACCTCACCTTTACTGATGTGCTCATGTTTTATTAATATTTAAGTTAGATTGAGACAGTGTGAGTAAAAACGCGAATAATTTGTTCAATAAATGGGTTCAATATCGTACCCATCATGGGGGGGGTATACAGCATTGAAATGATTCAAAATTAGAACAAAATACAGAAAGGTATAATGAAAAAAAGGTTAAAGTGATTCTAAAAGTGATGCAGAGAAAAAAAAAAACCTTGACATAAACGTCTTAATTCTACAACAAAAAGAGCCAGGAGGTACCATGAGTAATTAAGTCCCATCATAATTTCCAACAGAGGATGGATTAGGGAAGATACGCTTTTACTTTTTAAACAAACAAGTGCACACCAAGTTACAAATAATGCGTAAAGGATTTCCATGTATCTGAATGCAGGATATAAGAGCAAAAATGTAGCCGCGGGGATCGGCGCCTGACCGCGCTCTCCATGTATAGCCAGACACAGCTCGGTCATGGCACCTCCAACATGAATGCTGATTCGGATCAAATCAAGCACAACCAATATTTTATTCTAACACAGTAACAGATAAAGAATGAGACCATGCAAAAGCCTTTGTAAGATTGAATGATTTATTTTGGAGGAGAGAGACCCCCTAAAAGAGAGAGAGAAAAACGTAATAATAAAAATAAATAGATTTAAAATAAATAATAAAATCACCAAGTCTCATTTTAAACCTTAAAACTAGCCGCCATTTTAAATCTAATTGCAAGTATGATTCAAACATTAAAACAAGACAACCCGGTTGTGTTTATAGTTCTCTGTTTTCTTTGTTCGTTTTGTTAATTTTCCAATCGAACTTTTGACTCATTCCATTCTACCTCAGCTTGATTTCCCGCCGTTAATTGTTTGCTATTTTGTGCATCTTTGTCATTTATTTCCCTTTCCGACTAAGCACGCTAGCATAATGGAATGATTTGTTCCTTCTCACATGTTCTTTCCTTCCTTTCCCGCTTTGTATGTTTTTCTTACTTTTTCATAGGCGGATCCAGCTTTTGGCGAAGGGGGGAGGGGGGCGTAATGCCGAGCGGCATACATATTTTTGTACTTCACTGGCGCCATAAAAGTACAATTTGAAAAAGGGGTAAAGTCTGACCCTGTCAAAATGTTCTTTTCAACATGTCCATGTTATGTTTTATGAAATTAATTCTCGCCAACAAACCGTGTTATACATGTATAAACACTTTGCGTTTACGCATGACCTTTTTCGCGAGACAAGCTAGCTATACACTCTAAATCAGGTAGGCCTATCAATCTATCGCTAACGCCCCCGCCTAGTACCAACTACCATTATTACAAAAAATAGCCCTTTAGAAGTTGAATCCCGTTTGTTAACTTTCAGAAGCCCCCTTTTCAATTTCAGAATACCTATTGAAAGCGATGCTTTTGATCTTTCTTTTGAGGCTCATTGAACCGATCGATCGAGCGGACGGTCGGCGGACGCCGCCAGCTGTACTTGAGTTTAAATGAATAGCCAATCAACAATGGCGTTACGTTGCTAGGGGCGGAGCTTAGTATGAAGCGAAATTCGATGAAATCGAGCGTGCCAAGTATCAAAAAATTTCGAACTGACCGAAAAAAAACACTCGCAGAAAAACTGTTTTTTTATCACTTTCCCGTCATCAAATTCACTCATTTTTTTCACACAGTAATTATGAAACATGGAAGAATCTAAAAATGAAAAAAAAAAAATCTTCAAAATTTTGACTTTTTTATTAGTTTGTCGAATTTCTAGGAATTTTCATTTGCGACTTCTCTCTCATTTCGGTATGCCGAGTCACATATTACATTCAGTGCAAGTTGAAGCAATCTATTCAGTGATGCGAAGCAGAGTCGAAAAGTCTCTTTTAACTTCCAAGCTCATGTAATAGTTGGAATGATTGCATTCGTAAACATTGAATATTTGCATAATATTGATTATCAAGTGAAATGAACTGTACGATCGGAGGCTATTAAAGCTATGTTGTTGGTTCCTATTGTTTTCGTTATTATTATTACTATTACTACTACTAATACTTATACTTTGTTTCATACCAGGTGGTTTTGGTTACGACTTTTCATCAGAGCCAGAGCTTGTGTCAGAGGGAATTCAGAAGGTGGCTCAGGGTATCCTATCCCACGGGGTCACTTCTTTCTGCCCCACCCTCATCACATCATCACCAGATACATACAGAAAGGTGTGTTTTCAATTTCATTCTAACTTACTCTTCTTTCTGCCCCACCCTCATCACATCATCACCAGATACATACAGAAAGGTGTGTTTTCAATTTCATTCTAACTTACTCTTCTTTCTGCCCCACCCTCATCACATCATCACCAGATACATACAGAAAGGTGTGTTTTCAATTTCATTCTAACTTACTCTTCTTTCTGCCCCACCCTCATCACATCATCACCAGATACATACAGAAAGGTGTGTTTTCAATTTCATTCTAACTTACTCTTCTTTCTGCCCCACCCTCATCACATCATCACCAGATACATACAGAAAGGTGTGTTTTCAATTTCATTCTAACTTACTCTTCTTTCTGCCCCACCCTCATCACATCATCACCAGATACATACAGAAAGGTGTGTTTTCAATTTCATTCTAACTTACTCTTCTTTCTGCCCCACCCTCATCACATCATCACCAGATACATACAGAAAGGTGTGTTTTCAATTTCATTCTAACTTACTCTTCTTTCTGCCCCACCCTCATCACATCATCACCAGATACATACAGAAAGGTGTGTTTTCAATTCCATTCTAACCTACTCTTTTTTCTGCCCCACCCTCATCACATCATCACCAGATACATACAGAAAGGTGTGTTTTCAATTTCATTCTAACTTACACTTCTTTCCGCCCGACCCTCATCACATCATCACCAGATACATAGAGAAAGGTGTATTTTCAATTCCATCTTAAAGGGATAATAATATATTGACTTCATTGGGGCTAGTTATGTATTCATCTTGGGGCCACAAGGACTGATTCTCACCAAATTTGAGTCGTGGGTTTTTTTGTCATCATGCTCTACCAAAATATATAAAAAATGCTGAAATGCAAAAAGTGAAAATTGATGACATCACACTTCGGTATTCTATAACTGTTTATGCTAAATATTGCTTATCTTTAATACTCAATAACCTTGTTATTTGTTTTCAGATTTTCATGAAATTTTCAACATTTTTCTTGGTGAATTTTACTCTATTTTCCTAGATATGATTATTCTCAGCCCAGAGTATTCCTTTATTAACCCTTTAATCTTAAATTTGGTGTGAGAAAGGATTTGCACATTAAGTCTCTTTTATGTGTGGCATATTGTCTTTTAAAAAATATAATGAAATTAATAATTAAGGTTTTTGAAGAGATATTACTGAAAGCACAGAGTAAATCTGTGACATCATGCGATTCAAGTGGGGGGGGGTGATGGAACAATAGATAATCTCCCCCTGAAAAATAGGTGTGACACAAGGATTTACGCCAGTGACTGATAATAATATTCCGCATTTATATAGCGCTTAATACATCGGAACGACGTCTCTAAGCGCTTTACAGACATATTATTACCCCGGTCATCGGATCCTTGCATGCCCGCATACAATGTATGCACCTTCTCCACTCCCTGGGGAGCATTCCAACAAGAGTTCCAAGACTCAATTGCTAGGCATACTACATATAGGCTTTCACATCCTACCGGGTACCCATTTAACACCTGGGTGGAGAGTGGCAAAGTGTGGATTAACGCCTTGCCAAAGGACGCTAGGCCATGGTGGGATTCGAACACACGACCCTCTGATTACAAGGCGAGAGTCAGAACCGCTACACCAAGGCGCAAGTTGCTTGATAGTGACATATACATGTGTAAACTGGCCTTTTATGTGAGAGGCTATTCAAAAACAGGCTTCCCACAGTCATGGAAAATCCTGGAAAAATTTGTGGTCATGGAAGGTCGGGGAATTTGGAAAGTTTGTGAAAAGTCATGGAACAGTCATGGCATTGCATTTACCTCTTGGCTATGGGAGCCTTCCAGTCTGCCGAGTCTCGCAACTCACATACTCTGTGATCACACTCTGCTATTATAATTGGTGTTCATGATTTCCATTTTTCCCAGTTTTGTGACATCCCAAATTCTACATAACTCCCGGGAAGTCGATGGAAAGCAACAATTTAGTCATGGAAAAGTCATAGAATTCTGTGGGAACCCTGAAAAAGTAATTATTTTCCCTTTTCTTCTCATTCAGATTATACCACAGGTACACAAAACAGAAGGATCAGCAGAAGGGGCAGGCATATTAGGTACAAATTTTAATTTTCTGTACATTTTGTCTTTTGTAACACCTCCTCATGGCAATGAGAATGGCATGCTCATATTATCCCCGTCCCATTCGTATCTGGAACCATCTACCAGCTAAAGCAGTTACTGCCCCATCAGTTGCTGTCTTCCGGGGGGCTGCCCTTCCTGTCATCTGAGGGTTAAAGCCTCCTGTAGGGTCCAGAATGCTGTAAGCACTAGGAGCATGATTTTTACTTGTACGTCACCAATTTAATTGTAAATAGAATTCCAACAAAATTGTCTGCACCATCACTTTCTGTCACAGCACATCCTATTCCAGTTTAGCTTGGAAGAGCTGCTTAAGGGATTATTCCTTCAAGGTTCAAGAATTAGTGACACAACATTTGCTCCGGGCTTTAAGATATAGGGTTAGGGTAAGGGATGGAATCGGTTTTTTTTTTTTTAGGATTAGGGTGAGGTTTAGGATAGTGTTAATTCAGGATTGAAGTTGGTAATTCCATTATCTGTGGAATTTACATGGAAGCATTTGTGTCACCAGAGCAAATGTCATGGAACCTAGATGTGACCTGCCCCCCCTCCCCTCTCTCCCCCAAACCATCATGTAGTCATTCGTCTCAGAAACAATTCTCATGATCAGGCAAATTAATCTCTATTTGTGTCAAGATTATAGTTTTTCATTGTATATTGACGTTTATTTGCACTCATACACATGTTTAATCTTAGTTTTGAAACTTTTTTTTTTTAAATCAGGTGCTTTCAAAGTGCAATGATCCCTTTGATCACTTCTGACAGGTATACATTTAGAAGGGCCGTTCATCAGTGTGGAGAAAAGAGGAGCGCACCCCCAGCACCTGGTTCACCCCCTCTCTAGAGGCACCCAAGATCTGTGGGATGTCTACAGCAATCTGGATGATGTTGCCATAGTAACGCTAGCTCCGGAGCTGAGTAATGCCAAGGGTGTAGTCCAGGAACTTGTTAAGAGGGGTATTACAGTATCAGTGGGTAAGTATTGGTAGAATTTTGGTTCAGGTGGCAAGCTATTAGTTTCTTGTTTGTTTTTATTTTATTGTTGAAGCCTTTTCTCACATTGTTTGGAAAATTCTTTTTCAGTGGATTACATTTTGCAATTTATTTTGAATTGACAGGGTTCCCTCAGTCATGGAAAATCCAGTAAAAATTTGTGGTCATGGAAAGTCAGGGAATTTGGAAAATTTGTGAAAGTCATTAAATTACGTATACCTGTTGGCTATGGCAGCTTTCCAGTTTGTCGTGCCTTGCAACTCTCATACTCTGCTATTATGATAATTAATGTTGATGATTTCCATTTTTCCCAGTCTTGTGACATCCCAAACTCTACATAACTCCGGGAAGTCATGGAAAGCAGCAATTTCGTCATGGAAAACTCATGGAATCCTGTTTTCAAATTTCTGTGGGAACCCTGATTGTGCTTCGCAACAAAGCAATACACACCTTGGGCCCATTGCATAAATTTTTTGCCATTAAAAAACTCTGGCAAACAAAATTATGCTGTTGAAAATTACACATTAAAAAACTCTGGCAAAAAGTTTGCCAATGTTTTTTATGGCAAAGGTTTTATGCAACAGGCCCCTTGTATAAACTCAATGAAAAGGAATTGGCTGAACTCTGTAATAAAGGTCTTGCGTAAATTTTTGGAAGCAAACTATTATAAATCATTGTCTATAAAACTGCAACGTGAGATTGTACCTTTGGTGAGTAACTGCTCTATAAAGTGCATGAAGTTACTTCATCCTGTGTGTAGTTCATTGGACCAAGGAGCAAACTCCGCACTGATCTTATATTCTGTCTGTTGACTTTCATGCAGGTCATTCTACAGCTAATCTATGTATATCAGAGGAGTCTGTCAATGCCGGTGCTTCATTTATTACTCATCTCTTTAATGCTATGCTTCCAGTAAGTTAACTGCTTTAAAAAAAGAAAAGAGTATGTCTTGATATGCTTATTGTTCATTGATGAAAATATGAAAGTATACAGCTGTACCAAATGGATCATCTTTTTTGTTCATTATTTTTTCTTTGTCCTATTGTCAAAATGTGATTTTTATTCATTCATTTATTTATTTATTTTGTTAATTTTTGTTGGAGGGGGAGTTTCACTGAGATTGCATGGATCGTGCTCCAATGAACCCCAAACTTGAAACCTTGTTTTCTCCTTATTCTTTGAAGCTCTCAATGGATTTCTTGTACATACAATCAACGACTTATGTGAGGTTTGATAATTGTATGTCAATTTTTACTGGTGATTATGTTTCAAAGCTTAAGATGTGCATTTCAAACAGAATAAAGAAATAAGAAAAACAAAGAAAATTATTGTGTTTTTTTTTTTAGATGGCAGGTTACATTTGTGACATTCAGATCGTTCTGAAACATACACAAATTATCTGCAGGGCTGCTTTTGACACCCAAAATACTGGGAGATTCTAAAAAAAAAAGCCCCTCCCCCCAACAATTTTCATGATAAATCTGCAACATGAAAGGTTCATGCCTCACAGTTTTAACTCATTGAGTGCTTCGTGCACGCTACGTATCCTACTATAACATGCCACACTCGTGCTCGCACGCCTACTATTGACTGCTTTGTGCTTGCATTGTTTCCTACCCTCGCCTGCTTCGTGCATGACTGCGCACATTCGGAATTACAATCATTGTTACGCTGTTTTGCATTGTATTGCGCATCGCATGCACGTCATAATTAGCACTATTGTGTGCAGCGCGAACTCTGCTTTCTGACAGATCAACTTATATACTCACGCGGTTTACATTCGACTTTTTCGAGTATTTCTACATTTTTTACAAGATATGGCTCCGCCTCTGAGAGGGAAGAGACCTAGGTTTTTTGATCCATACAAAACACTCCACAAAATGGAACTACTTGATACAACTCATATTTTAGCGGTAAAGATAACCAATCCATATAATGAGGACACCATTATAAGGGGTATGAAATTTCCTTCAACTTTACAACACAATATTTTATGGATAAAGTAATCGTTAGAGAGTTACAAGCAATTGTAATCATGACTATTGAAAGGAGCGAATACGATATGCTATCCCAAAATCAATGTGGCACAGGGGGGTTTTGTGGCTGGCACAGGGGATTAGCATCGGATTAGCACTGTGGCGTTGGGTTAGTAGTGTGCGTGGCATGTTAAGAGTTAATGAACAGTCTGATGCAACGTTTGAAACCAAATTTGCAAAATGTGCTCCTCTTTAATAGTTTCCAATGGGACATTACGTAGATTTTCTGTTTCAAAGAATTATGGCATTGATGGATTTCTATATTTGGGATTGATTAGGGCCCTG
Organism: Lytechinus variegatus; assembly: GCF_018143015.1. Classification (NCBI taxonomy): domain Eukaryota; kingdom Metazoa; phylum Echinodermata; class Echinoidea; order Temnopleuroida; family Toxopneustidae; genus Lytechinus; species Lytechinus variegatus. The sequence goes on from NC_054740.1 coordinate 26,953,174, forward strand.
TTCAAAAAAACTTATTGCAGTAACAAATTTGCAATAATAGTTATAAGCCACTGAAATCCTTCAATCTGATTGGCTGATGGGAAATTTGCTATAGAAAATTGTTATTATAACAAGTCTTTATGAAACGGGACCCAGATCAATCACAACTCTTTGCGATGATTGTGTGCTTTGTGTAAATCTTTCCACAGTTCCATCACAGAGATCCGGGTATAGTAGGTCTTCTGGCTAGCAATGCTATCAGTCGTTGTGTCTACTACGGCATCATTGCCGATGGTATACACACACATCCAGCGGCTCTACGTATCGCCTATCAGACACATCCTGATGGTAAGTAGATGATGATGATGATGGTGATGATTATGATGATGATGATGATGTTGATGATGATGTTGATGATGGTGATGGTGATGATGAAGATGATGATCATTTGATGATGATGATGATGGTGATGATGATGATGGTGATGATGATGATGATGGTGATGGTGATGATGATGATAAAGATGATGATGACGATGATGATGGTGATGGTGATGACGATAAAGATAATGATGACGATGATGATGACGACAACAACAACGACGATGATGATGATGACGACAACAACGACGATGATGATGATGATGATGGTGATGATGATTATAAAAATGGATGTATTGATGAAGATGATGATGATGATGAAGATGATGATGATGGTGAGTATAAGATGCAACAGTTTCTTTGAAACTAGTTTTTGAGGACTGCTTGGAAGTTTCATGGAGATTGCACAGTGTGCACATATCATGCTTTAGTGAACACAAACTTTAAATCTTGTTTTCTCCCTATTTTCTTTGTTTTCTGCATTCAATCAAGTATGTGAGTGAGTTATTGTTGATGACTAAGTTTGACAAATCATATATCATGTTAAACCTTGGGATGAGCTTTTACAAACTCAATAAAAATCTCAAAATCGTTTTTGGCAAATTGTTGGTTTTCTGTTTCTGTTTGTGGTAACTCCCGTAGGAACTCGGCAGGACAGCATTTTGCTGGTAAACGCCAACCTGGTATAAAACCAATTACCTATGAAACATTTTATGTCTAGGTTAATCAGTCATAGTGGCTGACGTTATAGACGACAGATATCACTCTCGGGCCTTTTTATCAAAGTGGAGACAATGGCAGAGTTGGGATTCGAACTCACAACCTTACGATTATGAGTCCAATGCTCTAACCACTAGACCACACGACCCGTGTTTTGAGGTGACTGGTCACATTTGTTGTTTAAAATTACAATTCATTTCTCATTATTTGCAATATGTAGTTAGGAAACTCAAGTCAAGAGCCAGTGAAAAACCCATCGTATTCTCCAGCCTTTATTATTTCTAATAGAATCCATGCAAATCTGAGCTTGTTATAATTACTTATACTTAATTTCTATAACAAGTTTGCTATCAGCTTATCAAATTGAATTATTTCAGCTGCTTTTAAACCATTTTTTTGTCTCACCTGCGAAGCAAAGTGAGACTATAGGCGCCGCTTTTCCGACGGCGGCGGCGGCGGCGGCGGTGGCGGCGGCGGCGGCGGCGACGGCGGCGGCGGCGTCAACATCAAATCTTAACCTGAGGTTAAGTTTTTGAAATGATGTCATAACTTAGAAAGTATATGGACCTAGTTCATAAAACTTGGCCATAAGGTTAATCAAGTATTACTGAACATCCTATTAGAGTTTCATGTCACATGACCAAGGTCAAAGGTCATTTAGGGTCAATGAACTTAGACCATGTTGGAGGAATCAACATCGAAATCTTAACCTGAGGTTAAGTTTTTGAAATGTCATCATAACTTAGAAAATATATGGACCTAGTTCATGAAACTTGAACATAAGGTTAATCAAGTATCACTGAACATCCTGCATGAGTTTCACGTCACATGACCAAGGTCAAAGGTCATTTAGGGTCAATGAACTTTGGCCGAATTGGGGATATCTGTTGAATTCCCATCATAACTTTGAAAGTTTATGGATCTGATTAATGAAACTTGGACATAATAGTAATCAAGCATCACTGAACATTTTGTGCAAGTTTCAGGTCTCATGATTAAGGTCAAAGGTCATTTAGGGTCAATGAACTTTGGCCGAATCGGGGGTATCTGTTGAATTACCATCATAACTTTGAAAGTTTATTGGTCTAGTTCATTGAACTTGGACATTAGAGTAATCAAGTATCACTGAACATCCTGTGCTCATTTCAGGTCACATGACCAAGGTCAAAGGTCAATGAACTTTGGCCGAATTGGGTGTATCTGTTGAATTACCATCATAACTTTGAATGTTTATGGATCTGATTCATGAAACTTGTACATAAGAGTAATCAAGTATCACTGAACATCCTGTGCGAGTTTCAGGTCACATGATCAAGGTCAAAGGTCATGTAAGGTCAATGAACTTTGGCCATGTTGGGTTTTTTTGTTGAATAACCATCATATCTCTGTAATTTTATTGGTCTAGTTCATAAAAAGTGGTCTAGTTCATTAAACTTGGACATAAGAGTAACCATGTATCACTGAACATCTTGTGCGAGTTAGAGTAGTATTCATAATCAGCACTGCTGCTATATTGAACCGCGTGATGCAGGTGAGACGGCCAGAGGCATTCCACTTGTTTAGCAAATTCATTACTTTAACTGGTTTCATGAAACCGACCCACTGAGTAGTCTCTCATCCGCACAGGTGCTGTCCTGGTAACCGATGCCTTGTCTGCAATGGGGCTCCCACCTGGAAGGCACCATCTAGGCACCCAACAGCTTGATGTTAGGGACAATGCTGCGTATGTGGCCGGCACAAACACTCTCAGCGGAAGGTAAGATTTGGTAACTTAAAGGAAACCAAAACCCAAGAAGAGAAGTAATCTTATTGGAAAGAGTAAAATGTAAGAAGAACAATTTTAAAAAGTTTCATCAAAATTGGTTATGAAATAAGCGAGTTATGGACGATTAAAAAGTCTTGTTGTACTTACTTTGTGGATCCTCAAATTGGCAAACGTGCTTCAAAATGGCTGATTTTGTGGACAACTCTCCATTTGTTTTGTACACATATTTTCAGATTTTCCCCTTTATTTTACATATTTCATATTATCTCCTCCTGACCTTGACATATATGGTGTGGATTATATTTTCCCATGAAAATATGTTGTACTCAGAAGGAGGCAAGATGCAATTTGAAAGATAATGAGGAAAATCTGAAAATTTGTGTACAAAAGAAATGGAGAGTTGTCCACAAAATCAGCCATTTTGAAGCACGTTTGCCAATTTGAGGATGCCCATAGAAAGTACAACAAGAGTTTTCAAACTCCCATAACTTGCTTATTTCATAACCGGTTTTGATGAAACTTTTTTTAAATTGTTCCTCTCATTTTATTCTTTTCAATAAGATTACTTCTCTTCTTGGGTTTTGGTTTCCTTTAACAGAGAATTTATAAAACTTCTGGGCCCCGTCATACAAAGATCTGCTATTGATCCAATCAACCACAAGTATGGAAATCCAGCAAACGTCAACATCTAAAAGGCATGTTTGCTCAGAATTTTTTCTGGATATGATGTATATTCATACATTCATCATTTCATTGAGAATTCAATGTGCTTCTCCTTGTTTATGAAGGACATTGTGCAAATTTCCTGTAAAAAAAATTATGACATTGATATATTTCCTTATAATTGATGTTGATCGGATCAATCGTTACTCTTTGTAAGACGGCCCTGAAGGTTTTTATGGGGGAGAAAGAGAGAGTGTAGAGGTTTCACAATACATATATTTTTTAATGCAAACCCTGTTTTCACTCAAGGAAAAGGGTCTGAACATGTACAAGTAGCCTAAAAAGTCCCTTGCAGTGACTGTTTGCAGAATGTTCCTCTCAGAGCAAGTTGGATTTATATGACCAGCCACCCCAAAGCCAACAACAAATTGCCCCAAAATGAGTCCTTAGACATTTTATTGAGCTGGATAAAACTAGGCCCGTTTTGAAAGTCCATTTTTGATGCACGTGTACACGTAGACCAAAAGCTTCGGTCTCTGTTATGTTGGTTGTTCAGCTGAACTTCGTTGGCTTCACTCACCAAATACATAGACCGAAGTTTAACCGTCGTCTGTACGGGGGATCAATGGCCACGGCTAATTTCTCTTTTTTCTCCTCAATACCGTGATATTTTACACAAACAGTGCATTCATATGCACCTTTAGGTGATAATGTTTAAGTAACGACAGTTTCTTACCCTAAATTCCCGCTTTGAAACTGGCATTCAGAGGATTGTCTCTAAAAGTTGACACTTGCGACTCGAGTGGGCAGCCATCTTGGTAATGAATTATTCATGAAAAAGTGGCCGACGAAAGTTAGACTCCGCCCCATGACCTTTACGTCACACATATAGCTTGGCGATCGCGAGCGCACGTTGAAAAGGAAAAGAATATTAATATTCATAAGCCTGACGTAAAAGAGATGATCTGATTGGCCAACGGTTTCGATAAGCAGTTGACCCGGAAGTTCTTCCCACCTCATATGTTTGTGTACATTATCGACTTCGGAGGAACGAGTGAATTGGGAGCTACACGACAGCCGAGGAAAATCACTGTTTTTGTTCCTTTTCAATTGAATTTTCACCACTTAAATGCCAATCAAAGCCTAGAGGAAATAACAAGCTGCATTTTGGTAAGCTTCTTTTTATATTTTGCAATATATTAAAAAAAATATTCGATGAGCCCCGCCGGGGGGATTTTGCGTTGTACCTCCCCTAATGGCGGGGACACGCTAGCGAGCCGTCTGTTGACGAGGAGAAATTAAAAAATTAAAAAATGTTAAAAAACTCCTCGAAACAGACGGCTGCCAGCTGTCTAGTGTACACGGCGTGTTTTTCGGTCGTGTACACATGTACACGTTGTAAACACTGTTAGAGCGAGTTCTGTTTTCATGTCGACACGGACCCGCATCAATATGTCATAAAAAGGGGTCTATATAGCCCAAGTCACGGTTTTAAAGCTTACCTGAGAAGTTTGAAGTATCAATCCACAAAAATTGGTGCAAATTAAAAGTTTACTCGGCTTAGCAGCGCATTAAATTAATAAAGAATGCAAAAGAAAATCAGTGCAGGGCCCTAGCTAGCGCCGACGCTCGTTGGATGCGCATTTTGTATACTGTACCGTACATGCATGCACAGATCGCTGCAGAATAAGTGTAACTGAAGTTATCGATTAATTTTCATTATTATGTTGCCAATTTGAAGAGCGTTTGTTTGTAGGCTTGTGTGCGAGCGTATAACACGTAAGTTGTAGCGATGATCGCTATCGCAATTGGTGATTCTCAAATTGACTCTGAGTGTGATTGAGCAACGCTTTTGAGCTTTTGAGACCGGAGCAGACCCATTTCGTGGTACAAAAACGTGAGTCTCCAGAAAGAATGTGGATTAAATTGGCGATTTTGGAAGTGAACTCACTCTGGATTAATTGAAATATGTTGACATATTAGTAATTAAAACATGTGCAGTGTCTGAGAACTAAGATTTAACGTGAGGCTGTGAGCTTGTTTATGCAGATGCTACCGTGTACACGGTGATGGAATTTAGTACACGTGCACTGACTTGACCGTGCGTGTACACGTGTACCCGAAACGGGCCCAGATAAAACACATCAACTTTTGATTGATTGTTCACCGAAAATCTCACAAGGGCTTGATTTAATGCAGAGGAAATTCTGTGAGAATTTTAGAAAAAGAGAGGAAACATGGTTTGGAGTTTATAGGAGTTCACTCAAGCATGAGATGTGCATACTACAATCTCAGTGAAACAACTTTTAAGACGTCCATGAAGAAAATTATGTCAAAAACTCTTGTATCTTGTCCTTTATTAAGCTTTCCACGTTCATTTTTATGCCTCGGCAGACAAAGTCTGGAGGGGCATTAAGCGTTGCCCCTGTTTGTCTGCCCCCCCCCCCCACTTGATTTCTGCGCAATAACTGGAAAAATATTTAATGGGTTTAAAAATTTGGGGTGTGTAGGTAGATGACACCAAAATACAGGCTAAGTTCGAATTCGGGGTTCGCAGGTCAAAGGTCAAAGCTCTTTAAATATGCAAGTTGGTCTCTACATGATAACTGTAGAAATATTCACCAGATATTAAAAATGTTTTGTGTCTGGGTAGATAAAATACAGTCAGGTCACATCAAATGACCTGACTGTCATGTCTTTTGTCAGAGATTATTATGGAAAGGGTGAGTCTTTAGGTCAAAGGTCTAAATCTGTTCATTATATAGATGCATATTGGTTTCTGCACGATGAAGTTCAATCATATTGCATGAATTTCTGATCGCATTACAGAAGGGGCATGTGTGTCCAAAGGACACGTCTAATTTCTAGTTTTTACTGTATATGAAGAAGTACACTTAAAGATTTAAGTAGCCTACTTTTTAAAATAATTTTCAAATTTGTACTTTTTGAAGACCAAATTATTAATTCGGCTATGAACAGAGAACCTGACTTGTAACTTACATGTATTGTTGGTTTTCAGGTAGCTGGTCACATTTGTACAGTCATTAGATTATTGTGCAAACCTTTAACTCAATGAAAAGTGTCTGAACATGCAGCCTTAAAAAGTCCCTGGGAATGACTTGTGTGCAGAGCAAGTTGTATTTGTGCTAGTTCTGTGACCTGCCACCTCAAAATCAACAACAACGTGTCCAAAATGAGTTTTGGTATTTTCTTTGGGCTTGAAAAAAAGTGTCTTATGTTTATTAACAGTATTATTTTTTTAGGTTAGACCTTGACTTTGGCTAGTATATATTTAAAAGAAAAAACAAAAATTATTATTTATAAAATTTCATTTGAAGGACCAACCATCTGCTTGCCTGCATTAGAAACATTATTATTAGTAGTAGTAGTAGTAGTAGTAGCAGTAGTAGTAGCAGTAGTAGTAGTAGTAGTAGTAGTAGTAGTAGTAGTAGTAGTAGTAGTAGAAGTAGTAATAGTAGTAGTAGTCGTAGTAGTAGTAGTAGTAGTAGTAGTAGTAGTAGTAGTAGTAGTAGTAGTAGTAGTAGTAGTAGTGTTATTATTATTATTTTTATTGTTAGTATTATTGTTGTTGTTGTTGTTATTATTATCATTATTGTTATCCTTATTGTTATTATTATTTATGTATTTATATATGCACATCCTTCACTTACTCTGAATTGTTCCAGTCAGTCGTGCTCACAATGCTGGACAAACTACATTTATCAAGTGTTGCAAGTAGCTTGCTATCAATTGCAAGGCATTTTGAGTCCCAAAATCAATCATAGGTCTTGAGATTAATTGTAAATTGTGCACTCAATTACTGGTGTGTCTTTTGAAACAAATCCAATTGATTTTTGTCTCACCCACCAGAGGTGAAGGCGAGACTTACGTAGGGGTCCAAATGTCGTCCATCGTCCGTCCGTCACATATCTAATGACACATTACTCCACAACCATAAGTCGCTTTTCAACCAAACTTGGATGGTGGATGGACTTTGGGGACCTGCATGTTATGCTGCAGTTGGAGGTCACATGATAAAGTCGAAGGTCATTATTAGGTCAACGTTTAAGTTTACATGAAAGACTCTTATAACTAACTCCGCAACCGTATTCACTTTTCAACAAAATTTGGATGGTAGATGTTCTTAGGCGACCTGCATCTTTTGCTGCAGTGGGAGGTCACATGATAAGGTCAAAGGTCATTTTCAGGTCAACATTAAAGTTTACGTGCAAGGCTCATATGACAAGTGTTCTTCCATCCCAGTCATTTCTCATTGAAGTTTTGATAGTTCTGTTGCGTGCCCTCGGAAATCACGATATTACTGGTTATTTTCATAAGTGGGCGAGACACAAAATTGATTGTGCCTTGTCTATAGATAAAGTTGTATATCAATGTGATATTTACAACAGAAGTTTGCAATCGATTCAGTACCAGTTTAGAGAGTGGTAAAGTAACTTTGTAAAGGAAGCTAGGCAGAGTTGCGATCCAAACATACAACCATCTGGGTATCTTTCAAACTATATTTCAATATCATAGTAACTGTCTTACTTCATCTTATTATTCTAGCATTGCCACCATGTCATGTTATCTTGTGTACATGTATATTTTTTTATACTTAAATTTCAATATTATCTTAACTTTATTCCCTCATCTCGTTATTCTAGCATCGCCACCATGTCATCTTGTGTACGGTACCTTAAAGAAGCAACCCGCTGCACCACGGTACAGACCATCGAAGCCGCAACCCTGCATCCCGCCCAACTCCTTGGCATCACAGACAGGAAAGGAACCCTAGACTACGGCACCGATGCAGACTTCTTGTTTGTTGATGATGATTTAAATGTTCAAAGGACTTATATCGCTGGTGAAATGGTTTGGGACTCCAAGACGGGTTTCAGGAATGGAGCCAGCTAGCAAGTATATAGCCAGTTTGTTCCATGTAAAACAGATACATGTATCATCCTTTGCCACAGTTGTGTGTTTATGAAGTAAAATAAAGATATATTTTTTATCATCTCTTTTAATACTGAAATATATATTTAATAGTGCACCATTGAATAGGCAACTACAATGTAGTTAATGAGCGCCTCATAAATGAGTAAAGCATTATTTTTTTGTAAACACAATGGCCGGTATTCTGAAGTCAGGTTTAACTTTATAGACTATGGTATTACTCTGTGCTGAAATTATGGAAAGCCAAAAGTTAAAAAATTATGTGTATATTGTATTTTTCTTACGTTTACTATTTTGTTTCCTTTTGCTTTCATAATGAAGAAAAATGCTTCTGTTTTCATTCCCAGACAATCATCAACAATTTGGGTGTCATGTGAACTAATATATAGAATGTGTACTATTAGGGATTTGTGCTCCAACTGGCACTCCATAGTTAAAGTGTAAACCAGGTTCTAACCTAAACCAGAGCTCAGAATACGGGCCAATGTGTGCACATAGTACTGATGGTACTCGAGAGTTTGGACACAGAAAAATGTTGAAGTCTTTATATCTTTGAGATCTCATTGGAATTTTTTAGCTTCACTTTGTGGAATAAGAAACACTTGCATGCATCTCCTTTCTTCAAATTACATTGCAAAGAGGATGTGAAGTTCTTGCCATTTGATACATGTAGAGCAGATCTATTTCCCATTGGTTACGTACGCTATGTATTCACTTGGTCCACAAGCAATTGGTCTAAGTCTCATTTAGTCTAATTCTCAGTTGGTCCAATTTTTTCTTCGTCTACTTATTATTTTTTTCTTTTATCACATGAAAATTCAATCTGTAAACAAGTTCATTATAAACCACATATATGTAGACTCAGTAGTGTTGGACCAAGCAGGTGTTAAACTGAACTGGTATGTCTTAGCTGGAAATGAGACAAAATGGCAAATGGTCTAAATGGCCATTAGAACAGATTTCTTTTAATAATTTTGTTTTCATTAAAACAAATCCATGAAAATATTAACATGTCATTTTTGCATGAATAGAGTATAAAATCAAAGAAACAAAGAAAAAAACAAAATTAATAGCAGAGTAAAGACTAAAAAGACCTTAAAAGCAAACACAAAAAAGATCATTCATGTCTAAAAAAAACAACAAAAAGAAACATGGTTTTGTAAATAAACAGTCAAGAGGACAGCTAATGTGCAATCTTAAAAACAAGGTTCCAAATAAAAAACAACCTTGTGTGTTACACTATAATAAAAATGAACAAGTATGATGGGGTGTCCAAACTTCGCGCACTTTTCAAAAAAATTCATCAGGCTTAATTTTTTTCACAAAATATTCATAATTTATGCAAAACCAATTCAAGAAATAGTTACCACATTGACGGCAAGATCGTAAACTATAAAATCGTGGACGAAAATGTAAAGTAGGTCAAGGGGTTTTGCCGGTATCATGATCTCAAAATTCTATTCCGATCGGCGATTGCAGGCTGTGCTGGAAAACCGTTCAAAAAAAGTGTGACCTAACTTCGCGCACCAAAGCTTTTTTGAGATTTAAACAAAAACTCAAGCTCAAAAAGTGAAATATTTATATCAGATTGATGGCAAAATGCTATAGAATCGGTTAGTACCACATTTAACTCACATTTTTGATGATTTCTGCTTGCAAAATGGTGATATCGTGATGCTTTTGATTTCTTTAAAGCGGGTGCTAGCGGTGACAAATTTACCGAACTTTTTCCAATATTTTCATGAATTCTAAACTCATCCTAAAGAAACTTTCACCAAAGGGTAATTTTAGGTCGCTTTTCACATTGATGATGTCAGATTTTAAGGATATTGGCTAGTTTTTGAGATAATGACCGTCCGCGAAGTTTGGACTTCACTGCCATACAGGCAGTGCAGTCTTTTACATTACATATGTACTTTCGAATATCAACCTTAGAATAGACTCAAATAAAAATTCTCACAACACTATCAAATTCTCAGCAGTCTTTTTTTTTTAAGCATAAAAGATGAAATACGATTCCACAGTGGACTGTGATGTGGCAAAAATTGATGTTCAGCATTTACAAGAGTCAAAGTTCTTTCAGGGTTTTAGATGGGCCAGGATTCCAAAGTCAGGGAGGATTCCTTTCCACTATCTTAAATACTCGATGACCCTTGGTACAGTCCAAGGGATAGAGGTAAATTTGCACTCATTTCTCATCTGTTTTACTTACTGGACCATGCGATGGTGCCGCTCACTTGAGGCATTGTGTATGCCATCAGATATAAATATGCGACGATCTTGTATCTCTAGGTTCTTGGTCTGTGTGGCGCCCCTGAGTACTGACTCTCGATCTTGGTAACTGAGAAGTAACGTAAACCAGTTGAGGCTTTCCATTGGCATTGCTGTGTAAGGCTGGAGGTCTAGCCATTGGGTTTCTGTGGGCTCTCTCTATCTCTATACTGGATTGGGTTTTAGCCTGTCTTACAGGATTTATTTATTTATTTTGCATATTTAAAAGGGGTAGCCCGAGTCAGCATTTGCTTGTTTTCATCGGGGCCCTTAAAAACAGTACATTTCATTAATACATCATTAATACATCATCATTTACCAACAAAACATTCTGTTTAGATAATACAAAGCAAGGATAAAGGAATATGTACAAAAACAATTGAAAATTGAAACTCTACATGAATAAACAATAACGCACCTTACTTCCTAAATACCATAAAATTCATACTGAAGGAACATTAATGAAGGAACGTTAAATTTTACAAATTTGAAAAGCATGTAGACAATAAAGCAATATTTATTGTCCTGGGGGCGATGCGACATATATCGCATATAACTAGGTTTATATCACCCGAGTCAAATAAATGTCCTGTCACCCCCAGACCGATCAATATTGCTATTATTAACCAAATCAGACATCTGGAGCTTGTATGCGGAATTTTGAAACTTTAAAGTAAATTTAGTAAAACTCACCATTATTGAAGATTGCAGTTCTGAGAAGTTAAGACATTACTGTAATCCAATAAAAAATTGATATCCTGCCAATTCAAAGTTCAAATTCCAATCTATATCAAAAGTCATGAAGGTAAATTTGTTCAACGAAAAAAAAAAACTGTTAAAAGTTTGAACTTCAGATAACAATTAGTAACATGGGTTTCGCAAAAGTCCAACAATTAAAATCAACAAGTCTATTTACAGTGTCCCATTTTTACGAGACTAGTTGCTGTAATAGTTTATAGTCACTGCAATTTTGGAGCAAAAATGGAGTTTGCTGAACTTGCATCCTTTGACTATGAGTGTTTGTTGCAGTGGTGCTTCTTTTAATGATGTTTCCTGCTGAAGAAGCATTTGAAGGTTGAGCTGTGTTCATATACAACGTTTGCAAAACATTCTGTACGTTGCATACCTGTACTTCCTCAGTGACTTCTGTTTCTGAGCGAACAGAATAAACTGATAGCTGCGAATTGGGTAATATTAGATCGAGATCTACCTAGTAAATGTTGAAGTCTAAATCAAAGTTTAGGCAGAGATCATTGTCCACTTCATTCACTGCTTGGTGGATTATGCCTTGGCTGACCTGCATTCTGAACACTATCAACACAATCACAATTTTCATGCAAGGTTTTGTTTGATGTTAAAGCTTGAGGTACTCCAATGGCACAAGATAATGCATCTGACATGTTCACCTTTTGGTTTCCAGACATACGGCCAGTGTAACTTGCGAGGCTAGATTGATTGTTGTGGCCACTAACTTGACAGATTTCTCTGTCTTCAAACCCTTCCATGTCAAGTTTTCTAATGCTTGTTGTTCTCACATAGTGGTTAGTGTACTTCTTTGACAGTTATGCTTTTTGAGATAGGCTCTTCATCATATTATCAAGAGTGTTCTTCCCCATTGGTGTTTTGGTGTACCATGGGCCCGATTCAGGACGGGTTTGCTTGGGCGTTTGGAACAGAAATTCACAATCATCATTTAGATTAGACATGTATGTCTTAAATGACGCAACTGGTCAACATGGATTGCCTGGAGTAGCATACATGCGAGCACCATCTACTCTGGAACTTTGATTATCCTCTCAAGCTTTCTTAGTTACCTTGTTCATCTACAGTTTGGGTAACATACTATTATGCAATGGGGCTGTAGTCAATAGGAATAGGAACAATATTGTCATTCATAACATTCTGAAGGTGCGGAGAGAAATTCTTGTTTATCTGTTGCTTCTTTTCCAAGCTTTCAGGTGGTCATTTCTAGCTTGAATCTTTTCTGTATCAGCTCGGCAGGCAGATCACTGAAAAATGGTGGCATTTACGGTGCCTCTTTCTTTTTTTATGGAAGATGTGTGTGCACTATGGGATCCAGCCTGAGGACAAGCATGTCCGATAGCTCCTTCATGTCATTTCGTGTAACAATATCGCTAGTACTTGTACTGTACCCTTTCTTTCTGCAGTTGTAACACACCAAATCACCGGTTGAAACTTTGCCACTGGATATATGAATTGTCTTCAAACTATCTACCAGAATTGCCACCTGTTTACATGACTTGTTTAAATGACGTCTGAGTTTAACAAGCTCCTAACTGAATCCGGATTACAAGAAGTCATTGCTATCACAGGATCCTCAATTTGTTAATCCCAATCCTTTAAAAAGATTCTTAGTGGGGTCTTTAGTACACTCAGTCATTTCGAAATGCCTTTTAAGGATAGCTACATTTGTATCATACTCCCTTCTTCCATCTTGAACAATCTTCTGCTTTCAATAATACTGTACAAAGTCTACCACCTTAGTCTACAAAAAATCTAACTCTACAAGGAAACATCCAGACTATACTGTGCAATAATCAAATTCCACATGAAAACATCCAACCAGAAGCTATACTATATATGCATACATGATAATAATAATAATATTCCGCATTTATATAGCGCTTAATACATCGGAATAACGTCTCTAAGCACTTTACAGATAAATTATTACGCCGGTCATAGGATCCTTGCATGCCCGCATACAATGAATGCTCCTGGTGGGCATTCCAACAAGAGTTCCAAGACTCAATTGCTAGGCATACTACATGTACATATAGGCTTTCACATCCTACCAGGTACCCATTTAACACCTGGGTCGAGAGTGGCAAAGTGTGGATTAACGCCTTGCCAAAGGACGCTAGGCCATGGTGGGATTCGAACACACATTATATGCGGGCATGCAAGGATCCGATGACCGGGGTAATAATATGTCTGTAAAGCGCTTAGAGATGTCGTTCCGATGTACTAAGTGCTGTATAAATGTGGAATATTATTATTATATAAAAACCTAAACCCCCAAGAAAACTAATTCAACCAGCAAGTTGACTTGCTCTGACAGTTACCATAGTAACAGAGGGTAATGCCTCGCAGCATGTACATGTAGGTCCATGCTCTCATCCAATCAAAACCAAGGATTTCACTGAAATTGTCAGCACTATAATTCGGTCAACCAATTCTCATGAGATTTGGCTCACATGTTGGGTCAGATGCGTAAAAAAGTAGCAATTGCTTTTGCTAGGCTTTTGCTTGATTCTGTATGCATAGAAATGATCAAGCAAATGCTTTTGCTAGTAAGTTTAAACAATCGCTATCTGACTGCTAGCATTTGCTTCATAAAGCCATTGCTAAAAAGTGTGTGCATAAAGCAAGCAATTCACTTGTGCACTTAAGCACTTGCTTGGGGATTTTTTTTTGAAACTCTGTCACAGCAGCTCAAGCGTTTGCTTGATCAGGGCATTCGCGATTTTTTCATCATGTTTATGCACCTGAGAGAGATCCCCGAGGTGTACCGTAGCCTACATGTACATGTTTTCTTCCTAGTAAGTGCAAATCAAATGCCAAATATGTAGATTTATCGAAAAGAAACAAGTTTGTTTGACACCACGTCTGAGGAAGAGATGTTAAAGAAGCAGTAATTTGCACTGCCACACGTTTGAGTTCGAGCCCTGCCTTTTTCTGTGAGTCATGCTCGTAACAGCGTGACGCCGCTATTGTTCAAACTACTAGCAATTGCTTTCTGAAGGCAAGAAAAGGGTTCAAACAATAGCAAAGAAATAGCTGAAACATGATCTTTTGCTTGGCTAGCTATTGCTTGCCAGCAATTGCTACTTTTTATGCATCTGACCCAATGGTTTTGAGGTAAAGATATGTGAGACACATTTTTGTGTGCGTGTTGGAAATGGTGTTGCCATGGTATCAACAGTGATGACAAAAATTAAGTAAAATTCTCCTGGTCTCGGAGTAAAGATTGGCAATACCTATTTTTTTGTGTTAAAACTGCATTACCATTGTACTACATTGTATGTACTACATTTTATGACCTATGCTCATTAAATTTGCATATGGTGTGCAGGACACATTTTTCACATTTGTCAGCAAATGTGTTATCATGGTAACTATATGATATGACCAAAAATCCAGGAAAACTCATTGTGAATCAAAGTATTTCTCAGTTTTTTAGCCAGTGCTCATGAAAGTATATTCATCTGGGGGTAAAGACAGTATGCAATACATATTTTCTAAATGTGTTAGAAACTGCTTGATCATGGTAATAACATAGGTGGGGGTATTAATCAGCTTCAGTGATATTTCTAGTTTTATATGTAGCAGGTATCATTATACAGTGTACATGTAAGAGGTAAGACTGTTAAATTCAGACAATGCTTACTTTACGGTCGGTTTCGGACTCTGTTGAATACGCCTGGCACTGGAGGGGTAGCACATTACAAGTTGATGATGTTATGTTTCATTTATTACTTGTTTACCTTTTACCTGTTGGACTAACACACAATATATTGTGATCATTTATGGTTGCACCAGTGACTCTTAACACAAACCTTAGTAATCATTGTAGAACCTTTTTTTATGATTGATCACATTGATTACAGTGTCTAATTAATTGTGAAAATCAAGCGTACGATTAATTGCTATCCTTTGTGTTACAGGACCCAGGTTCGATTCGAGTTGGTTAGAACTTAAAGGGGTGGTCCGGGCTGAAAATAATTATATCTAGATAAATAGAGTAAAATTCTAAGAGCAAAAAATTGCTGAAAATTTCATCAAAATCAGATAACAATGTCATTGAGTTGTAAAGTTTATCAATATTTTGTGAAAACAGTTATATGTACATCTTCATGATAATTCATTAGGTGGGCTGATGATGTCACATGACCACTTTCCTTTTTCTTAGGTTCTTACATGAAATAATAAATGTTTCATTTTTTCATATGTGTAAATGATGATCTCCACTTTGATGAAATAAATTGCGGCAATAAATAACTAAAGCACTTAATCAGTTGTTAATCCAATTGTCTTAGTTCTTGGTAGAAAAATTGTGAATAAACCTAATTTCATATGATAAAAAATACAAAAGAACAAATGGGGATATGACATCATCAGCTCATTCATAAAGACTTGCCTAGAACTGTTTCACCGGAATAATGCAAATCTTTAAAATTCAATAACTTTGTTATTATCCGAATTTAATCAAATTTTCAGCATTTTACTTTGTGAATTTTACTCTATTTATTTAGATATAAATATCTCCAGCCTGGTGGGTGTTTCATAAAGCTGTTCGTAAGATAAGAGCGACTTCAAGAACGACTGGTGATCCTTTCTTTTGGAAATGTTTTACACCATAGGCGATGGTCTAGCGCGTAAGAAAGGATCACCAGTCGTTCTTAACTTACGAACAGCTTTATGAAACACCCACTTGGACCATTCCTTTAATGGGGTGTTGCAAGAAACTTCTATGATTTATGGTGTATGTTTATGATAATAAATTTATCATCGGATTTATTTATAAAATCAATGTCTCTTTCGTGCAGAATAATGTTTGTGTTCTCTTTGAATATTATTGAAGATACATGCATGTGATAAAAACATGGTTGTTTAATAATCAATAATTCACATACAGGTGCAGTGCCACGGGGGGAGGTGACCAAGTGCAGATCCATGGGGCCTTGCCCCCCCCCCAAAAAAAAATAATAATAATAAATAAATAATAATGATAATGATAAAAATAATGATAATAAAATATAGTAATGAATTAATGAATTAAATAAATAAATAAAAGTGAGAGAGAAGGGAATAAAAGGAGTGGAAAATTGGTTGAAAGAGTAAAAAAAAATAAAAGGGACAGGAGAAATAAAAGGAAGAGGAAAAGTAGAAGGTCAAAGATAGAGAAAAGAAAGAAAAGGTGACAGAGGAAAGGAGGGAAAGAAAAAAAGGTGATACAAGGAAGAGGGAAAAGGAATTGAAAGGGAGGGGAAAGATAGAGAAAAAATGGAAAAGTGAGAGGAAAAAAAGAGAACGGGAAGGAAAGAAGGGAGTGAAAAGGACAGGAGAATGGAGCCAAAAGGAAGGAATAGAGTGAGAAAGAAAGGGAAAAGGAGAGGGCAAGAGAATGGAGAGAAAAGAAATATTACAAAGAGAGAGAAAATGAGAAACATATGGATAAGGGAAACAAAGGGAGTCTAAAAAGGAGCAAGAAAACGATAAACGAAAGGGAGAGAGGAAAGAAGATACTGGTAATGAAAGATAGAAAACACACAAAAAATGAGAGGGTAAAGAGAGAAACAGAAGGGAAAGGTGAAAAAGAACAGATGAAGACGGATAGAAATATGAGGTAATTTTTCTCTTCAACAAATTGGCAAATCTAGGAGCCTAAAAAACCCTTGCCTCTCCAGTTTCATATCGGAAAATCACAATTTTAGCTCGCGCTTTTCGAATCGTGTAGTTATGAACCCATCCTCTTCATGGTTTTAAATGTGCTTAGATTAGAATGTCCTGTCGGAATATCAAAATTTCCGGATTGTGTTTCGCATTCGCATAATTGCTGAGGAAGATACCCATGATCCAGTTCATTGTTACAAAGAGTGCTTAGAATGTTCACTTGTAATTCACGTCGTAATATGAAACAGAAAATCATCTCGCACCTCGCGCACGCTTACTATCCACTTCAAAGATAACACTCAAAAGAGCTGATAATGTCCAGTTTTCAGGTCGGAATATAAAAATTTTCAGCTCGCGCGTCGTGCTCGCGTGTGTTTAGGCAGATCCAGTTCATATGTTCATAAAACAGAGCTTAGAAAGTCTAGTTTTATCAAGAAAAAAAAGACACTAAACGTCTTTCAACGCCAAATCAAATGGTTCTGAGACGCCCTTAAGAATGTCTTTACTCTGACTAGTTGATTATTATAATCTCTTGTTTACAAACTTTATCGTATTTAATTGTCTCGTCGCATCGCCTATAAGTGGTGTAGCCTATAGAGGCCTGTGTGATTCACAAACTACCATTTGAGACATTAAAGGCGTGAAATAATGCAAATGCATACGCGGGCTCTGGGTTAATTTCAAGCAATCGAAGTCGAAGGATGTCGGACTCGGTCTCGCTAAAACCTTTAAGCAGGGACCCCAGTCGTTACAAAGATGTTTTCCTGAATGCATTCTGCAAGATTGCGAGAAAGGACTTGGAATACGAAGAGATATGTCGTCATTTCGACAGAACTGTTATGAAGCAGTTAACCAGATTCTTCAGTAACGAGGATCAATGCAATGTACTCGGAGTAGGAGTCGGCGAAGGTCCGTATACTTCAATCAATGTTTGGCACCTTATGTTGCATTTTTGCACATCCATCGTAATAATTAGTTTTCTCCTTTCATCTTTGTTTTATCATTTTACCCCCGGCTTTTACCATTATAGGCCTACTGGACTCAAGCGAATAAATGTTTTGAGGTAGCATTCATAAAATAATCAGTATATATCGATGATGCTATATGGAAGTCAATCATAGAAAATCATCCCGCCAGAATGATTGCAACGTGCCAACGCTTTACCCCTTTTTTTATTAAGGGATCGGAATCAGGGGAGGGGGTAAGTTCTTGTATCTACAGTGGTGCTCGAAAATTGGTGAACCCTACCGGAAAATTAACATATTTAAAGTGTTCAAACTAATAATAATAATAGCGAATTTTATAAAGCGCTTTTCCCAGAATGGCCCAAAGCGCGTTACAGCAGCAGTCATAATTGGATTCATTTCAATCAAGCACGAAAAGTGCGCAATTTCCACTCCCTGGGGAGCATTATTCGTCGCAGCCACATTATGGCGCTGGCAAAATCAAACATACCGGGTACCCATTTAGCACCTCTGCCAGTGGGTCGTCGAGAGTGGCAAAGTGTGAATTAACGCCTTGCCAAAGGCCGCTAGACCCCGGTGGGATTCTGCCATATATATATTAGATATTTACATTTGAAGTTGATAATTGTAAAGTCAATTTTGAAGGTGATACATTCAATAACGTTTGTTCATCTGGGCTCACCGTACACTGCGGTGTCGTCTATATTCAGCACTCTGCGAGGAGTGCATTTTGTGGCGGGCCGGTTTAATAACTACCTGAGGCCTGTTGCATAAAAACAAAACTCTGGCATGTATTTAATTATTTTTTGCTAGAGTTTTTCAATATGTTATTATTGTCAATTACACATTACTCAATATACTACGATGTACTTGAATTCTAGTATCTTGGGGCCAGTGGCGTACCTATGATTTTTAAAGGGGCGGGGGCAAAATCGTAGGCCCAAAAATTTGGAAAGAAAAAAAAATAAAAAATAAAAAAGGTCCTCAACCGCATTTAAAGGACATTTCGCACCAGAAAAAAAAATTGACAAGCAAAAAAAAAAGGTCTTCAACTTCAAAGGAGGGGGCCACTGCTGGCTCGTCAGGGGAGCGGGGCAGGGATACGTCCCTTGCATGGATTGTCACTCGTCAGTCGGCAGTCTGCCCCCCCCCCCCCCCCAGGTACGCTAGTGCATATGGGACTACATAAAGTGCGTCTCACTAACCGAGATTCCCAGTCATTTTTCTGATATAATCTAATTACTTATGATGTTTCGTGTGCTCCTCTTTGTGTTTTTTTTCTTTAT
The DNA here is from genome assembly GCF_018143015.1 of Lytechinus variegatus. Lineage (NCBI taxonomy): Eukaryota > Metazoa > Echinodermata > Echinoidea > Temnopleuroida > Toxopneustidae > Lytechinus > Lytechinus variegatus. The sequence goes on from NC_054740.1 coordinate 26,972,573, forward strand.
TGTGATACCGTACTAGTATATGATAATAGGTCTACTCTTAGATGACTAAGAAGAGTTCTTTATAAGTTTATATCAAACATTTATTTTAGTCTCAAAATATGACACCTGACGCCAAAATAATGGGACTTCCTCTCTAATTGCAAAGGAGCTAACTTGGCCCCTAATCACACTCCTCTCATAGTAAGTTGAGGAAACAATCCCGATGGAATGAGATTTTGATATTTCAAGAGTGATTTTTTAATACTTTTTTAGGGTGAAAGTGTCAAAAAGATGCACATTTTCAGACTGAAACTCTGAGGAGTGGTGATCAGGGACCAGGGCTCCGTAACACAAAGATTAGCGATCAATCGCTAAATGAACTGACCAATCAATATCAACGTTACATGCGTATTTGTTTTAAAATACTGACCAGACCAATCAGTGCGCTTCTTTCATATTTGCAATCCATCGCAAACCTTTGTGTAATCGGGCCCAGATTAGCTTATTTTCATTTTAGAGAGGATCCCTTGAATTGCGGTCATTGTTAGTGGGGGCATCGTGGTCTAGTGGTTATGACTCTCCTCTCTCAATCTATGGGATGCGGGTTCGAATCCTAAACGTGATGTGTTTTCCTTTGGCATGAAATTAACCCACACTGTGCTGCACTCTATCAACCTAGGTGATGGGTATGAATCCGCCTGATATTTCTTTTTTATATACTGAATTTGCCCCGGGAATTTGCCCAATCTGTATTTGATCGACTGTGAGGTGCGCGTGCTGGGCGGAAGTGTAAAGGCTTGATAGACATACTTGAAGACCATTCATGAAAAAAAAATATTCAAACTCAATACCATAAATGGTTTTCACATATTTTTGCAGAACAATGTATGGGACTTTTTGAAAAATCGAAGAAATAATAAATTGCTGTAGAACTAAACTTTTTTTTCCTTCGGGGTACGTGCGTTGATTGATAAATGATCTGTCTCAGAAAAATCAGAAAAAAACTAGCGCTTCACATTATTAAATGATGGCGAGTTTTTGCACTGCGCGACGCGGAACGCATTCAAGAACAAAGTGAATGTATTGAAAATGCCTGTCAAAATGACAAAGAACAGCTGCGTGGGAGGGCTTTGTCGAAATTGATGTACCGGAACACATGGCCTTGGGAATCGGGGGAGCTCAGCTGGGATGTGTTATTGTCAACAGGCAGCACCCCCTGGAATTCTGGTATACGCGTGCCAAAATGGAGAAATATAACAACAAAATTGTACCCTTTATCTTTCTTGTTTGCTTGCTTGTCAAATTTTTCGTGTCCAAATGACCTTCATTTTTCAGTATAGCCCTTTTTTTGCTTGTGAAATAAAAAAAATCGTTCCCATGCAGGGCCCTGTCGCGGCAAAAAACGGTAGTTTCGTCCCAAGTTCAGAGCTGCCGAAAAATGTCGTATTGTACAAAGTCAGTGATGAGACAGCTGTTTTGATTCACCAAATGCCGACAAAGACTTCTCGGTTGCTCTTCGTCATTAAGGAAATTTAGGCGCGGATCGAGGGGGGACACAAAGGGCACAGATTTTACGTGCCCCCCCCCCTCCCCCTTTGAGAAGCAAAATTAAAATTTGTAATGTAATCAAAGACATTGAAACCGAAATGTCCCCTCCCCTTTGAAATTGAAGACTTTTTTTCTTTAATTTTTGCTTCTCAAATTTTTTTCGGGTACGAAATATCCTTATTTTGTAGTTGAAAACCATTTTGTTTTAGGGGGGTTTGTCAAAATTTTCCTCCGAAAAATTTGCCCCCCCCCCCCCACTTGTTTGGGAAATCATGGATCCACCCCTGACATGCCTGAGGACATTCGACATGTTTTATTTTTGTCTGCTCTGCGTCGAGGTGGGAAAACTTCCTAATGTAGTAATGGTGCAACCTTGTCTGGTTTATAGGTCGAGAAGAATGCCACTTTGTGAAGAATCTTGGCGCTTATTTTACATCAGTCTGCAACGTCGCTATTGATCCCAATGAAGACATGCTCACGATATATAAGAAGAGCATCACTGCCTTAAACTCTGGGAATGCCTCGTCGTCGCTGTCATCATCATCGTCGTCGTCACCGGTTGTATTCCACGGGTTCAGTGGTTCCCTGGCCCAGTTCGTATCCGACAGCCCACTAGCAGAGTACAAATATAATCTCATCAGCTCCATACATTCAATATACTACATCGGTGACCTTGAAACGACTTTCACCCAGCTTACGTCCATGTTGAAAGACAAGGGTATGATGCTCATTGTATGTAATAAAGGTAGGTGCACTTTTGTATACTTTAAACTCGACAAGGACATTCGCCCGTCGCCGGACTGAAAATGGGAGCGTCGTAAATTCACAGCGCGTCGCCAACGCTGATCGATTCCATCGTAATTCCGCAGTCACGTTTCCACTGCGGCGCCTGTGCGTCTCGTCGAAAACAGGAATACGGACGGTACCATATGTGAATGATAAAAACGACTGTTAATCCAGTTCTTAAACGAGAATGCAGCATATTCCGATTTCACTGATTGCACCGACATCCAAATCTGCACGTTTTCTTCCACTTTCACCCACCATATCAAGACCCCCCCCCCCCCCCAGGCCCCCTCCCCCTCCGCAATTCAGTTTTTTGTTGCAAATATTCACCCCCCCCCCCCCCCCCCAAAAAAAAAATCCATTATGCAAAACTTTCTTTTTTTGCAAAATGCAATAAACGCCCTTGCGATCAGCTAGGTTGCTTCGCTCTCTTGATGATTTCGACGAACTTATATGTACTTTTGTCCCTCCTCTGCCAACACTCCTATATGTTCGTGATGCCGGAGAATTTAGAACTTTGTATTTTGATCTACAAAAATGCACTCGCAAGTTACCACATGTAAAAATAATGTTGGAGTGCAACGGCACGCATCTGAACATAATTTATCTACGTTCCTAAAATGACAGCGTATTAAGTGAATAAAACAATGAACTGTCAACGATACATATCAAAGATCAACAAACAAAGTACATGTAATAGAAATAAAAGCGTCTCAAGATAAGCATGATAAGGAGTTGTTTGAAGTAGGTTGAACAGTAACATGAAAAAAAGCGAAATCCCTGACAGATGCACTTTGATCATCTAGCAAAAATCCTTTGCCTTCCGCAGTTCTATCCTTGACGATGTTGCATATTCCATGTATTTGGGGGGCAATGTTCAGCTATGGGAGGCAAGATACGACGGTCTCTATGATTTTTTAAAGTAAACTGGAGAGTAAGAAAAGAAACCCAAAATGGAAAAGAATATTGGTATGTTATGATAGTCTTATAGGCCTTCTCCTGTTTTCTTTGTTAGGTCACCGGACTGCCCCCCCCCCGCAAAAAAAACCTTCTCTTGCCTTTATTATCCATATCATTTGATTTAATCAGGCCTGTCCATATTTGTGATTCGTTATGCACATTCTCCTCGTCTTTCGTCCTTGCCGTTTATATTTTACTCTCTTTGGAGTATTTATAATTTTCCATATAAATGGCATCAGATCGTCTTCAATGATTAATTGTGTCCCCTGGCCCTTTATGCTTTTCCCTCACCCCCCCCCCCCCCTCCCTCGATCTCCCCTTCCCTCTCTCTATTTCGTCCTTTCACCCCTTCTCACATTCTCTTAAGCCCACCCCCCCCCCCCCCTCTTTGTCGTTTCTCTATCATTTTTTCTGCTCTTTTGTTTCCTCGTTCAGATAACTGCATACTTCCAAGAACGTTTTCGGAAAAGACGTATCTGCCCACCGTCGTCGAAGAGCGACGAAGTTCCAATGTTGTGAGGGCGTTTGCCGAGAAGCAAGGCTATGACGTCATCACATGTCGAGTCCCTATGGACTGGGATATCACCGATGTCTTTGATGAACAGTCTGATTTTGGAAACAAGCTTTTCGACTTTTTCACCCAGACGGCTTATTTTCGGCACACGGCGCCGGCGAAGCTTGTGGATGACCTGTTGTCGTTTTGGCGCTCGATATCAGTGTTGGATAAGAATGGTCGAATTCTAGTGCCTGCAGACGAGGAGATTCTTATTATCTCTAAATAATTTTGCAGTTTTCACATTTGACTTTGAAACTCCAAAAAAAGTTAATAGAGAATTACCTGTAGTATCTCTAGCAATATCGAAATAGCATATGTTAATGAACTTGCATTCTTCGAAAGATATTAGGGTTATGTCTGTGCTAAAATCGTGGGAAAACTGAAAAATATATAACTATTTTTGTTTCCAACAATACTGCTCTTTTCCTATTTCTTATTTTGAAGAAAAAACTCCTTTCAGTTATTATTTTAAGAGAGTTTGGAATGATCTGTCCATGTTCACATGATTCACAACAGTAATATGTTACCAAATAGCGAGAGGCTATCCTCTCAAAAACATTCTAGTTTCTCTTCACAAATGGAATTATAGGCTGATTTATTACCTTTATTTATCTCAATAGGTATATTCAGTAAGGCTGATTTTACCAAATCTTGAGATTCTAAACCCCAAAACTCTTCCCGGATGTTTTATCCGACAGTTCCCATAGTAACAGCGCCTCTCAGCTAATCAAAATCAAGTAAAGATGTCAGATCTGACAACTTGTTGGATAAAAATAAAAATCTTGATCGATGTAACGCTCCCCAGATTTCAGCTTGGTTTATTAAGTTGTCATCACTACACTCCTGCAAAAACTCCGATGTTGATTTAACACCAGCCCGGAATCTATGTCCACACCAGAAAAGTATTGAAACAACACCACTTTGCCGGGAATCAAACCGATGCTGTTTTAAAACTAATTGGTATTGTAAAAACACATATCTTGTGTTACACCAAGCTTGATGTGGACATAATAGATTCCGGGCAGGTGTTAGATCAACACCGGAGTTTTTGCAGTGTACTATTCCGAAAATTAAAATTTCTTTTTTTTTTCATGCAGGATGCTACGTAACTTTTTTGAAGCACTTGCCCAGTCGAGCAATTAAATTTTTAAATAGTTGTAGTATACCTGCCCGAAAATCGAATTCACCTCTTTTACCTCTTCAAATAAAGTATGTATTGCGGTTTTATAAACCATTGACTTTTTCTTTCTTTTGACATGAACTGATTTACCTTGTTATTGCATTTCTTTTTCCAAAGTGATTTTATCTTTGCCTGCCATGACCAAAATTAGGGTCAATATCACATGATATCGACCCTAATTTTTGTCATTTTTATACTCTGAGAATTTTGCTTGCCTATTTCGGGCAAGTAGTTTTGGTTTTTACTTCAAAACAGCAAGTAGTTTTGGTCTTTACTTCAAAACACTTGCCAGACTTGCCCCGGACAATCGGGCAAGTGCTTATGTAGCACCCTGTTTCATGTTTACGACCCACATTTAATTCCACTTTGAAACAAGATTATTCTATTCCTCATGGATATAGAATCGCCTAGTACGTTTTCATAAAGTTGTGGCCCAGTGGATAAGTCTTCTGACTTTGAAACAGAGGGTCGTGGGTTCGAATGCCAGCCATGGCGTAATTTCCTTCAGCAAGAAATTTATCCACATTGTGCTGCACTCGACCCAGGTGAGGTGAATGGGTACCCGGCAGGATTCATTCCTTGAATGCAAGAGCGCTGAATTTTAAATGTTACATGAATCTATAAGTGTTATCTATGTCCTTTTCTATGGTAATTTACATTGTTTTATTGTTTTCTCCGATTGTTAAACTTGTGTTTTTATCTTGATGCTATTTTATTGCAATTATATTATCGGGATTGAAACTTTGTACAGGTTTTTTAAACCTCAGTTTTTTTTATATTTCCCTTGACATGTTTTACTTGTATGTTTTATTCGTCTAAATAAATTCAAAATTTACTGATTTGCGCTCATTTCGCACACCATTTTGGCCCTACTATCAGCATTTTTTTTCAAGTTGAATCCAAGTTTGAATTTGATTTATTTTTTTTGTAATTTGAATCTCAAGTTGAGTTCTGCACATCGATTTTCTGAAATTTCGGTTCTCTTTTTTAAAATCTATTTCATATATTATTATCATCATCATTATTATTATTTATCTTTTGTGCCTGAGCAAACTAAAGAATCACGAAGCGTTGAATCTTATCACTCCGACGGGTGATAATAGGAAAATGTCGTGCACTGGGGCGAAACACAAGCGCACAATGATCATGACAATGGCGGGAAAGTTTGAATAGCTGCAGTGAGGCAGGCGAGAGTGAACGTATTTCGCAAACGGGAATATTGAACCAGCAAGCAAGTAACAACAACAATATCAGTGCATGCTGAGAGAAGTGACATGTGTTCTAAAAATAAAAGAAGACATCCGACAGATGTTATTTTCCTGGTATTACTGCGTGCGAGACAGGGAAAAGGATAGAAACTTCAGGAAGCTGATCTCGGGAAAGATAGTTTGGTGGTAACCAGGTAAGTTTAAAATAATTATCTCAAGGTTAGGTGTTAAAATTGAAGGATACCCCTTAAAAGTGGTTCAAAGCACTTATTCATTGACTACATGTGTGTCGACGCATTGTACAAATGAAGACAAATAGCATAAATACAGACATATTTGCGTTTGCCTATAGATCAATTAAAAGTGTATGCCAGTTAAATATTAAAATTGACTTTACTGAATTGGCACAAGCTTGTCAGGAGCAGGGCCAAGGAGGGGGGGGTACAAGGAAGGGGGTACAGTGTAAATCTGCCCTCTTGTCGGGGAAATGAAGAAAAATTTAGAGGAAATGAAGATAAAGAGAGAAGAAGAAAGAGGAAGATAAAAATGGGAAAGAAATGAGAAAGAATTAAGAGGCAAAAAGAAGGAAGAAGGGAATGAATGAGAGAGAGAGAACCTGATGGGACAAGACATATTCTAAGCACTATTTGTAGGCCTAATCATTAAAGGGGAAGTTCACCCTGAAGAAAACTTTGTTGTAAAAATAGCAGAAAAAATAGTAAAAAATATTGGTGAAGGTTTGAGGAAAATCCGTTAAAGAGTAAGAAAGTTATTAGAGTTCAAAGTTTTGGATTTGTGACGTCATAAACGAGCAGCTGCCCCATGTGTTATGTAATATAAAATGCATAAATTTCAAATTTTGGATGGTTCCTGATGACTTAATTTTGTTTTCTATTCATGATCGGGTGTGAAATGATTTGTCTGTTGATATACAAAAGGTACAGTGAAAACCATTTTCAATTTTCTGAGAAAATGACATTTCATTGATTTTTTACCATTCGCTATGTAGGAATGCTGCTCGCATATGACGTCATAAATCAAATAATAGAAATTCTAATAACTTTTTGATTATTTGATGAATTTTTCTCAAACCTTCGGCAATATTTTTTATTATTTTTTCTGCTATTTTGCAGTTGACTTTTTGTCAGGGTGAACTTCCCCTTTAACAGGATGGGTATCTAACTAAACGATAATTGATGGGTGGGAAGCGCGAGCAAGTTTTGTTAATATTCTGTTTGCTGTGACCCATGAAGATGCAATCTCTCGCCAGTCAAAACGATACGAGCGCGAAGCGCGAGCTAAAAAATTAACATGAATATCTACCTGAAAAAAACTTGAATGTATGCACCGTTTATATCAAGAACAAGTTAACAATTCTTACGAGCGCGAAGAGCGAGCTGATTTTTTTTTTATTTAAACCTGTGAAACGGGACATTTTATTCACTTTTTGCAGTCATGAAGATGATGAGAATCCTCCTAAATAAATGATGCGAAGTGTGAGCTGGTATTTTTTTAAATATATTCCGATCTGAAAACTAAACATTCCAATTACGCATTTTTGGGGGGATGCAGGACAAGCAAGATTGAAGCGAAAGCTGTATTTTTTATACAGCGTGTCCCACAAAATAATGTTGATGGCAATTTAAATGAGTTTAATGTAAAAATTACTGAATCATATTATATATAATTTCATAATCGTAAACTAGGATTTATGTTTTATGTATTGTAGTCCTTTGAAAACTGAGATATGAATCTTTTTTCAGCACTCGTCAGAAAACCTCTCAATCCAAGTTTCGTTTAATAAAGTGCGTAGTCCAATTACGCCTTCACTCTTATTTCATTTCCTTTTTTAGAATTTGGGAACACAACTTAAATTAAAATATACATGTATGTATACTTTACAAACAAAAACGAAATCAAAACATTTTGCTCATCCATAATCTCGCCTTAAAAAGTTCTGCATTTATTACTCATGTCTATAATTTGTGTGGATGAAATTTTAGGTCTTCGGTTGATTTAGCTATTTATGGAACATTATTTCTCCTGCAACTTTGTCGGGGCTCTTGAATGAGGCTTTGCCTTACCATGTCAATGTTTTATTGTGTTCGAACTGTTATTCTTCTCCCCAATCTGCCCGTCTTAAGGTTTTTGCTTGTACCCGTTTTCCTGAATATTTGAGCACATTTCTCATTACTGTCATGTTGTATGGTGTTCGTTGATTTAATTTTGCCTCCAACTCGTCTTGTACGGTACAAAATCAGAATAGGGTAACCCTATTCAGATTTTTGTTTGACCATAATTATCCTAGAACCACGGAAGCCCTCTGTTCGGGACTGAAGTGCTGCCCTAACACAAATGATTATTATGAATGATTGCAGTTTTCTTTTAAACAAAGATGCAATGAAAATACTGGCGGGTGTTTCAAAAAGCTGTTCGTAAGTTAAGAGCGACTTTAAGAACAACTGGTGATCATTTCTTATGGGAATGGTATATTCATTGGCGATGGTTTAGCGCGTAATAAAGGATAACCAGTCGCTCTTAACTTACGAATAGCTTTATGAAACGGCCCCCTAGTCAAGTTACAATATAACTTACCACCGTTTCAATAAGGCATTTCTCTATTGTTACTCATACAATAACTTCTATTGATCATCAGAAATAATATGTCATCTCCAAGTCCTGAAGAAAAAGGTCCTTGCAAGTTTATGCCTGTGACTGAACGTAGATATTGTTAGCTGAACCTGACTGCACATACTACTTAATACAAAACTTGGGTGGAGAGGCTTCCTAATGTGTAATGAAAAAAAATTACTATTTATTATTTGTTTTGGCGTCACCTGTGCCTGGGAGGCGAAAAGCGAACTGAATCACTATGACCCGCAGGTCTCTCCCGATATAACTGATAGGGGGGAATGCAGGTGGACCACTACACCGGGGTTTCCCCCTACTCTTATACGAATAGTGCAGTGGGTTCTTAACGTACAAAGGTGATGACTCTCCTCTACACGGGGCCTCCATTTAACGTCCTATCCGATGGACGACGTCCTATCCGAGGGATAGATTATTTGATTATTTGACCATATCATTATTTGATCATATCATATTCAGTTGTAGAAAATGAATTGTTAACGGGTGCAAAGGTATTGTTGTATTTTTAATATCATACCCACCTAAAGTGCCATTAACTTTTTGTGGGACACGCTGTATATTGACCGGAAAAAAGGAACATGATATTAAGCGCCGAAAATAATTGACAGAGGCCTCCTGACCTATAAAGAGGACATTTCAATTTTGTTAAGGAATTCGCGAAGAGTTTTACGTATCTTGCTTATAAAACAATGCGGGCGCGTAGCGCAAACTGGATTATATATATATGTATATATATATTCAGCAGCTTTTTTTTGTAATCATGAGCAGGATATGCGTATATCTCGCTGAAACAAAATAATGAAAACTCGAATCGCGAGCACATTATTTATCCAAATTGACTTGAAAAACGGAATATTTCAATACCCATGTTATCCTCTCGAGCAGATTGTGTCAATTAAGGCAAAGTTTTGTATAATTCCAGTTATTTCCGTCCCCTCGTTTTCATCACATTATCCCCTCCTCTGATCTGTTCTCTTCCATTTTTCTTTCCTCCCCCCCCCCCCCCCATTTTTTTAGGGGATGAATGTGAGAGGTGCTTTAGTCTCCGTCTTCAACAGTGGTGAGATCCTACTTGTTTAACGTACAGTGCTCAAAGGTTTTCCTTTCGGGTTAGTATATCACTATTATTTCAGCTTGCGCTTGCATTAATCTTTTTTTTTTGAGATACGAAGCTTTTTCTCTTTTTAAAAACGTCCTTAAACTGTCCAGGTCTTAGATCAGAATGTAAGAAATTGTCAGCTTGTGCTTCGCGCTCGCATTAATTTAGTTATATACTATTCAGAATGAAGAAAAATTGCTCAGAATGTCATTTCCCAGGTCTTAATCATACACGAAATATCAAATAATTTTGTGTTCGCGCTTTTCATCGCATAGTTTATTCAAGCACTATGACATATTAATGTGAAGTCTAACTTAGGGCGTATAGGCTGTTTTGGGCATGGGCAGGTGCACATTTTGAGGAGGTGGAACTAAAGTAGAGGAAATTAAAACAGTACGTTATCCCCCATCGTGAATATTGTGGAGGTTATCAGTACGTAGGTGTTTCAACGTGTTCAAGATAGCACCTACAAGCCTGAAACGTATGCAGGAAATAAACCAATACGTTTATTAGCGAGGTATGTAAAGTACTCCGACCGAACTCACCTAACGTTGTAAAATACATTTTGACAATAATATCGTTCATTTGGCAATTGCTCATTATCCAGTACAGAGAGATCGTGGTCAAAAGTTTTTTGGGATCGCATCAAAATGTTTCTTAACCGTCCTTCCTAATAACACCTGAGCGGGATTACATTTTGCGGGCACAGTTTCAACTTTCGACCAATCAGATGATAGGATTAGGGAGAGATTTTCAAAGTGATTAACATAAAGAAAAGAATTCTGAATTGAGGCTTCTATGAGAAGGAAATGTTGTTGGGGTAGTAGTTTATTTCTTTTCTTGTATATTCTCTATTCTCCCTTTCTTTTTCTTTCTTGCGCTTTCTCTCTCTCTCTCTCTCTCTCTCTTTTTTGGCGAAAGAATGGATCCGAACTTGTACGACTCTACGTGCACCCAGTGAATGCCCCCCCCCCCCCATGTGGAATCGTCATTTTGTTGACAGAGAAACGGTTTATATAATTATGAAGACTTCACTGATTTTCTTTTGCTGTTGTTTTCCATCAGGGCAAGAATCATCCAGCATGGTGTCGATCGAGTCTTATACCTCTCAATGCGTGTATAACCTGAGCCACAATTGGAAGTGAGATATAGACATACTTTCGATCGAGTACATCACCATCCATGCGGCCTGGTCAGCGACCGGATCAGCGAGGAACGGAGCAGCAGATGTAATGAGCACGAATGCCTGTGAGCAAGCAACCAGGGGACCTACGGCTTAAGGTCCTCTCCGAGGGACCTGGTAATGAGGATAAATGCCCTACCAAAGGGCACTAGTGCACCACTTGGAAATCGAACCCGGGTCACCGGAATCCGAAACCCCCGCTCTATACCGACTGAGCTATCGCGCCAGATGATGATCAGGAGATGATGGCGGGTCAGGTGATGGAGAGCAGAATGTTGCTTTGGAAGGCATCCTGTGGTTATCTTGTGGTGAGATGAGATCCGCATGCAGTTTTACCATGAGAAGGAATAGGATGTGGACGTGTATTTCATCCTAATGATGAGACCATGCCGATACCATGATTGGAAGGTTCACCCGATGCAGTCTCATCATTGTGAGAGGTGATCAAGGTTCCAGTTGGTGCCGGTCCGCCAGTCCGAGCAGGAGTCCGTGGAACTTCAAATGACAAGGCCGGAATATGCCAGAAGATGTTAAGGGTTGTTTTGCAACCATTGTGTTTTAAGATCTTCTGTGCACCATAAAAAAAAAGAAAATAAGGCACTGGGCTGCAAAACAATGCTGAAATACTCTTGTATTCTCAAACGACCACATCTTGTTAGGGCAAGGACAAAAATTACTGTCTCATTTTGTTTTTCCCCCAATTTCATCACCGCGCATATTAGCTATATCATAAGGCATTCTTTTGCCAATCATAAGTTATTAGTGAAACACGATTATTTTAAATGAAAGTCGATGCAGACTAACCTGTAGACACTAGATAACATGATTATTTGTGCGACTTTTAGCCCAAAATGGGGTATTCTGTCCAAAAAGTCCCATCCGGACTCGGTAGTCCGCGTAGTTATACTTTATTCGACTTTATATACGTCTCTATGAACAGTTTTACATTATATGCAACAAAATTAGAATGATTAGTGACGAAAAACGAACATTTTTTAAGTGAAATTAGACGCGCAGTGTACTCTGATTGTAAAACAACCCTTAAAGTAGGATTCAGTAGAATAAAATTGATCAACCAAATCACTTCATCTTCCATGAATGCGGCAACTTTTTACTCTTTTTCATATTTACCGGTATTATTTTCACGGCACTATTTAAAAAACACTAAAAAAAAGCACGATATTACAAAAAACTGTCTATCTTGTGAAAATTTGCATTTTACACATTACCTGTATGTCGATGCTGATTGAATTCTGCTTGTTAGTAGGCCTGTTTAACGTCCTTGGGAATTCTCATGCTGTAATATAGAGTCTCTGATAGGCTAAAGGAGATCGACTGCGTTTTTATGTTATTTCGTTCAATGTAATTATTGAATGCTTCATTTTGGACTTTAGTAGAAATACCACCTGCAACCCATGGTTAAGTCTTTATAGGCTTTAGAGGACAACTCCATGCAAAGCAAGGTTTGTTAGCGACCAAGCTACATGTAGTCATGACACCTTTGCATTTTCAATAGTGAAATTTAAGGCTAAGGCTAATTTTGCAGCTTGGTGAATTTAAATGTGTAGGCTTCTACATCAAATGTTTTCTGTTTTGGATGGGGATGGCATTCCACCCATCCCTACTAAATTTGGCTCTCTCCACCCGTCCCTTCTAAATTTGGCTCTCTCCACCCAGGTGTAGTAAATGGGTACAGTATATCATTGTAATATATTTTTTGTGATAGGTTCAAGCTAAGATTGATTGATTTATCGATTTTTTTCAGACCAGTAATGATGTATATTCAGTAGTGCTGTGCTGTTTAACCTCTCCTTTTTCAGGAGGAGGGGGGTAGGGTCTTCATTTACCATGTATTTTGATATTTGTGGTTCACAAATTAAGTGTAGAAGTATAGAACATTTAACATATCTATGATCATATACACTCACCCCCTCTCTGATGTAAATTTTTATCTTAAAACGAATACTCTGTAAAAAAACAGGGCAAACAATTCAACAGACCTATTCGTTGAATGGATGGGTTACATTTTGGACATTCATTTCTGGAAAGTAAGGAACAATGTCTTTCTAAACTTTTTAATTAATGAATGGAGAATAACAATACTTGAGAGTCCAGTTTACCTAAATCCTTGTTTGTATGTGGGAAATTTTCATCTGATATGCTTTGAAGGGCAAGTTCAACCCAACAAAAAGTGGAGTTGAATAATCAAACAATCAAAATAAAAAAATTATCAAATCACTGTAAAATTAATATTAGTTTGAGAAAGACAAAGAGGGGTCATATGTAAATGAAAGAGTCAATAATGTCACACACTATTTCTTTTGTATTTTACTAGATGAAACATAGACATTTTAATTTTTCAGATTTGGCAGTTAGAAAGAAGCTTCATTGAACAACAACAATTATTTTGCACCAAAGACAATCCCATACATTCAAAGAGGAATCGAATCTTGTTCCACATCATAATTAGTAAATTATGAAGCCATTTCAGAATTAATGTGATAATAGAATACAAAAGCAATGGTGAGTTGATGGCGTCGTCAGTTCTGGTCATTTGCATACTGACCCAGAATTAAGTGAAACTATGTAATGCCATCAGTTTGTTAGTTTACATACTATGATGAAATTTTCACCTTGGTAAGAATGAATTGTGGTAGGCCTATTTCTGAAATTCGCTTAGTCCGAAATATCAGTTCATCTGCGAATGACCTTTGGGCTAAATTTAAGAATTTGTTATTTTGCCTGGTGGGGGGGGGTCATGAAGCCGTTCGTAAGTTATGACTGACTTTACGCGTGACTGGTGATCCTTATGCTATATTTTATATCAATGTGTAGCTGACTTGGCACCTAAGAACATGCTCTGGTCATACATAAAGTTATGCGTAACTTTACGAAGAGCTACATGAAACACCCATCTTTCAAAGTGCTACGTTTGATCCGATCAATCACAACTATGGAAAGCCACCAACGTCAGCATCTAAAAATGCATGTTTGTTCAAAATATTTTCTCGATATGTATATTCATTCATTGTTTTCTTGAAAATTTAGTGTGTTGCTCTTTGTTTACAATGACATTTGTCAAAATTCTTGTGGAAAAATTCTGACATCGATGGATTTCTATTGTAATTGAGGTTGATCGTATCAATTGTAACTCTTTGAAAGACAGGCCCGTGGACAGTAAATGATTGTGTTACCCCTCGTTTATGGCTTCTTGTATTTATTCTTGTACTCTGTTTCATTTAGAACTTATCCCCCATCACCCTCCCCCTTTCCTATCTCTCGCTCTCTCTTTATTTCTCCTCCACCCTCTCCCCCTCTCTCTCTCTCCCTCTCTCTGATTTTCTTCTCCCTCCTCTCTCTCTTCTAAAGGTACTTTCACAATTTGGTTGTGCGAGCAATGCATCCCACAAAAAAAGGAAACCGGGATTCTCAGTTTTAGGGGGGGGGGTTATATTTCAAACAATGGGAGCCGATTTATGATCTTTCATTTACATTATTTCTTTTTTTCTTTTAATAATATCATTATCTCACACATGGATGTAACAAAATATAAATATACCGTCAAAACTTATTTACTGAATGCGATCTCTGTGACTGAAACGAGTTTCCTTTTTATGCGATGCTCTGTACTCACCACCCTTGGAAATAGAGTGAACTTCATCAAATGCTTGTTTACAATATTAATAAGCCCATAGCTACTTCAGCAAATGATTGGAACAAAATTCCAATACTTTCTTTTCACTTCCAAAACTCCTTGTGAAAGATGTACGAAAAATTTGAAAATTTAACTTTACCCAACATATATGAATAACCTTTGGAATTGCCAATTTGAAGTAATATTTGCCATGATGCATTTTAATGTATTACGTCTCCTAAAATATTGTTAATTTGCATTCAAGCATATAAGTCAAATGTGTGACAATATACACAGTACATTGTTAGTTACAAAATATTGTTCAAACAAATCTGTTGAACAAATTATTTCATTTTGTGAAGTTCACTCTAACTTGAATAAATTCCATATCTTCAAATGAAGTTATACCTATTTTGTTGCAAAATGCATTGTCATTGAGGTAAATATCATGACGCAATCTACTTTTCATTATTTTTCTTTTTTGGGACTGACCTTGCTAACTTTCAATCGGGTGAATATTGAAATAACACATTAAAATTACCAACAGCAGAAAAATGCAGTAGTGGATGCTATATTATAAAACTAACATTCTTTTGAAAGAGGGAAAAATCTTCCATCAATATCAATCCATTTTGCAACATTTTACCCAAAAAAAATGAATCGGGGGGGGGGGGGTAGGGTGGATAATTGAGGGTTGCACATCATCTGCAAGGTTGTTTTTTTTGCTATAACCACACCAAATGATCACCAACTTTAATAGTTCTTTTCAACAACCAAGTAAGGTAAACAAAGTCCTTTTCAGGACTACATACATGGTGTTTACTGCATTCTTCTATAATAAAAAAAACTGTTAAAATTATGTGATTTTTTTTGGATAATGTGCAAACCTCAAAGGGGAGGCATTGAAACTTGACCTGCTGCAAGCCAAAATATGACATTCTTGAAAGTAATCTATAAGCTGAAATATCAAAGCTTTGCATTTCACAAATTTTGCAAGTCGGTTCATTCAAAAACTTGCCACTACCTTTAAAAATAAAAAATTGCTTTATATACACTGCAAAAATGTTCTAAATAATTGGAATGGATGAGAAAAACTAAAAGCAAATCCTCGAATTTCTGTTAATACTATAACTTGATATGAAAGTCATTCAGGAACAAATCAAGGCTTGCATTTTCCTTCTCAGAACTTCAAATGTGGAGGTTTCAGAAATAATGTCACTTTTGGCTTGCAAAAAAAAAGATTTGTGACATTTCTGCCATCCCATGACAAAAGGAAGCAACTCTGTAGAATAAAATTCTTCGTAAATGAGGAAAAAAAAGATCATTGGTTTGGAAATATCGCTATTTCAGAAAGGGGTCATGACTCCACTTCATTTATAGCATAGTAATTTGGAAAAAAGGGGCTGTGGAAGCAGGGGCTTCAGCCCCCCCCCCTCAAAACCATTCTGCAGCCTGATAGTTGCTTCCTTTTGTCATTGGATGGCAGATTTGCTCCTGATAACCAGTGGCGGACCGTGACCCGGAGGAGACAAAGCATTGGAGGGGCACTGTATTGTTTGTGAATAATGCTGTGCTCCTGCAATGCTTTGTCTCCTCCGGGTCACAGTCCACCACTGCTGATGATTCCATTAATACCAGCATAAACCCTAACCATCTAAGTTGTGAGAAATGTAGGAGCAATTGATACAGGAGAAATGTCATGACAGTAAATGGGTGGGGGAGACCATAATGGAGTAAAAAAAAAAGAGGGCAAGGTCAAGGAATACAGGTGCACAAAGAAATGACTGAAGAGCAAGAATTTTTCATTTTCCATTTATTCTAGAAAATATATTGTAATTTTTTTTTTAATGACCGGCAGCCAAGAAGATTCACTCAAGTATGGAGGTTACCAAAGCAACCGACCTCTTGATACAATGGAGTTTCAAACCCTAGCCCCTCACAAAATGACCGCCAGTCTGATCTGAGTTCTCCGAGACAAAATCACACATGACATCACTACCAATTGTCCTATTTTTAAGTGTACAGGGCGGGGCACTGGGAACTGTCATGCATGACTTACCACATCCATAATGAAAGTGCTTTGTTTACAAGTTCAATGATACTTTGTGGAGCCAGGTGTATGAGAGACAATGCACTGGTTTTCTACCCCCCCCCCTTCTCTGTTAATCTCCTTCGTATTCTCCTTATTCAACCTAGAGCAATACCACCCTATTTCCTTTAATCTGCCCCACCCCCTTCCTCATTACCCCACCCCTTTCTACAGGATTACCATTTAATCCATTAAATTGTAGTCTCTCTCCATACCTCTCTGAACTATCCACCCAGGGAAGCATTTCATGAAGATTTCTGTCAGTGACTTTCACCAACAGATATAACAAGCTACTGAAAATTCTTGCATCTGATTGGTCAATAGCAAATTAGTCAGTGATAATCACTGACAAGTCTCTCCATGAAATGCTCCCCAAATCTGCCAATCTTCCTTCATTTCACATCATTTCTACATTTTTCTACATGACTGATATTACAATGGTCTAAATTTCATTATCCAGTATTATTACTTATTGTCAAATTTTTCATTTTCAATCTACTGCATCATTTCGTCATTGTAATTTTCCATTATTTTTTTTCCATTTATTTAATTTTGTATTTATTTATTTTTTATTTATTTTTTTTTTTGGGGGGGGGTATTTCAATGAGCAGTGGCCTGAGCAGATGGACATATTAGAACAATTTCGCAGATAAATGCACCATTTTTCTGTACATATGCAATTGTGCTTCTATGAACTTTAATGAACACAGCATTTTTTTAACATTTAGAAATATATCAACCAGGAAAAAAAAATTATTTGGTTTCTTTTCATTTCTTTTCTGTTTTTTTTTTGTTACTCCTTCATTAATTCACCATCATACCAGAACCAAATGGTTTGCGTATGCATCCATCACTTCTTCCACAGAAATTTTGAGAGATAGAGCTATTGCATTCAGAATGATAAGATATGTGCGAATCTAGATCTAACAGGTCGAACCCTCAAGATAGGCTCGTCCTGAGGAAGTGCGCTTTATATCCCACAATGCACCATCAATCATCACAGTACAATGCATGTTATCTAGTAGTGAAGCGCAATGTCAAATTTTTTAGACAGCACCCAATAATATTCCAAAACGACTTCCAGAATAGATGAAGGAAACACTTCCTTCAGCAAAAGAAAATTAAGGAATTTCCAAAACAGCACCAAAAGAAAATTTCCACAGCTCATTCCAGACTCAATGTAAGAATCCTTTGCTTTAGAAAGATCAATGACAACGGATACAATATAGAAGAAATGCCCAATATCAGAGATGACAACAATTAGAATTTCCCAAACTTGTACGAGATGGATTTCGAAACCATTGTAACAATCCAAGTAGAAGCCATCCAATTACACTCCATCAAAACTGGGATAGGCTAGAGGGCCCTTCGTCCCTGCCACAATTATTGGTCCATGTGAGAATGTTGCTGAGGCTATTCAAGGTACACCAATCCATGAATACCATACCACGGTCAAGTCTCAAAGAATCATTCGCTCCAGCCCCTGAAGGGTGATGGCACCATGTGAGAATGCTGATGAGGCTCTACAAGGAATTACAAACATCTTTCATTGATCACCATGGTCAGAACTCGAAGGGTCATTCTACCCTGGCTGCTTCCTGTAGGCAATGTTACAATCCTCTATGGCCAAAGTAATAAAGCCTGAATTAAACAAATTTTTCAGGTTTGTCCAAATAGCAGCACTGCATGGTTTTAGCCAAATACAGTTTTCAAAGCACAGGAGAGAGATAATGTAAATTTGAAAGATGACCTGATCAACCAACCAATTCAGAAACGCGAAGTTCCATCGAATGCCTTCACAAATACAGCAATCCTTTTTTTTTTTATTTGAAACTGAATTATGTAATTCTCATTCATACAGGATGTTCCCCAGGGAAAAACTACCAGATGATACAATGACTGAATAACCATGGAAAAAATGGAGAATTCAGGTTGACAATCTGGTGGATCACTGCCCAACCACAGACTGAAATGTGGATGAATTCCAGATGGTAATAAGCTTAGCTAGAATGAACAATGCAGATCAGATCAGAGTGCTGTTATGTCTACCAAATGATACAACGGTTAATATCCTTCAGACCACCTGCTGCAAGGCACCATGTATTAGTAACAATCAAAAGCACAGACTCCTCATCACATGTCACCATTTCAATTACTAACTGATAATACGCAGCTTGCATGATGTTTTGAAGATCACTGGATACCAACAAATGGGTTGAAAAGAACACCTTTCCTCTTCATCAAAGAGTACTTGAGGATTATCCAAACATCAGATTTTCAAACAACAAAGGCAAAAATGTCACATGCAATTGAAACATTACTCCAGAAGTCAGAAGCACTCTCTTCAAACATAGGTCAACAGTTCATCTCTTTTCTTCTTTGGAGTGCAAACTGGTTCTTGATCGACCTTGATCACTGCCAGTAAGCCCCAAAGCCATCTTGGCAAAACTGCTCCATCAAATTACTTTGACAGATGTACAAAAGACACACTACAAAATATTGATGAGGGTCAACCAGAAACACTGCAGAGGGCAAGACTCTTGAAAGGTAAATAGCGCTTGCTGGCAAGATGGAAATAAAAAATTTGACATTGCACTTCTAAAACTAGATTCCACACTAACTTGTACTGCACTGATTGAGGGAACATTTTTCACCTTTACACATTGTGGGAAAACCATTGAAGCACACAATCCTCATAAAAATGAGTTCAATTTGTTATCCAAAGTGCAGGACAAAAGACAAAAGTTTTTTTCTCTGTGTTGTTTTATTTCTGTTTTTTTTTTGACAGACGAGCCGATATTGAGAAGCCACCTTCATCACAATATCATTATCATCCAACACAGGTCTGGCTAAATCTCTCGCATTCTGTGTTTACATAATGGATACACACTCAGCATTTTAAAAAAATCAGGTTTATGGTGAATGGGGATCGGACCAAACATTTTGAAAAAATAAAATTAGTATGTCCGAAAAATTAATATGTACAGAAATAGGGATTAGATTTATTGCAAAATAATTTACACTGCTCTATACAATCTCTACAATCAATTTAAAAAATAATAAGATCAAAGTCTGTAAACATGTATCAATGTCCTTTTGAATGATTTTTTTTGTCTTATTAGCACATTATTATATCAGTCATGGCATATATTATGTTGTGACAATGTGAAACAAAGATGAATTTAGATCAGCAGCTAGAGCAGATAGTACAGAAACGTATATAAAGTAAGACAGCAATCAATGGATCAACAGATAATGCAAGTATTGTATGGCAGGGGAGTTTTTTCTCTTTTTTTTTAAATCCCTACAAATTTTCCAAATTGCCTTCAGGAATGGTATTGTTTTGATAGATTTTCATAAAACATTGTCTTTCCAAAGATTTAATTTAGAATCTCGTGGATTTAAAAAGTGCAATGATGGCAAAATGTTGATAAAAATGCCAAAATGGGTAAATATTGCTGTCCAATACTTTCTAATTAATTGTTGCCCTCACGAATAATTACTGGAAAACTGATTGCATTGTCTCACATACTCTAGGCTACACAGAATATCATTGAAATCGTTGATAAAGCACTTACATTATAGATGTAGTATACCATGCACAGCAGTGTCAAGTGCCCTCCTCTGCACACTGAAAAATAGATCTGTTGGCAGTGACATCACATATTGTGTGATTCTGGCAGGAAGATCCCAGCTCAAACCAGACAGGAAGCCATATTTGTGAGGTCTAGGGCCTCCTCCATCAATGAGATTAGCTGCTTTGGTCCTCCAACTTGAACAAATCTTCTTGGCTGCCGGTCTTACATTTTATTTTCAAGAAGAAAATAAGATTGTGAATACAAAGCAAGCATACTGTACTCTACATACATGTACATGTATATACTGTAGGGCAGGTCCAAGCTATCTGACATGACATAACATTAGGGACAGTGATTTTCATTTTTTTTCTGGAAACCTGTAACTCTTTTAAACTTGATCTATAATGAAAATCCCATTTTGTCACAGAAAATATAAAATGCAAATACATGAATTTTGTTTCCAAATGTAAATTCAATGAATTTTTACATGAAAAATAAAGAACCAAAACAGATTAGTGTTTTGAATTACTGATAAACAGAATATCACTGTGCCTAGAACAATATGACATAAAAAAAACAAATCAAAGAGGCATCACAAAGATTAAGTGTGAGTAAAATTGCTCACAAACTTCCACTTGTGTGTAGAAAATAACAGATCACTATATTGGTTGGATCAGAATCTGACGATGTGCTCTACTGCATACATGAATCAATCAATGAGACTGCAAATTATCATGTGCATATTATTACTTAAAGGTGCAAGCATGGCATTTAGTCAGTCTTAACTATTTGTGACACACTTCCCAGAATTGTTTTGCTAGTTTCATAACCTTTTCATTTATCTAAAATGATTTGATATTTATAAAAGCATATCAGAATCTTGTATGTTTTTACGAGATATGAAATATTATGAATTTGAACATAAAATTTGAACTTTTCAAACACTACATACTACAAAAAAAACCCCACAAGACTGGAACCATAAATGTATATCAGTGGGACCATGCAAACTTTGATAGAAACAGATGGGATTCTTGACTGCACAACGTCAAAATTTATGCCTTCGCTATTGCCAGGTCTAGAATATATTACACACCCAACGTCTAATATCTTGATTTAATTATCTCTGTGACCTTTAACTCCTGACCTTGTGACCCCAAAATCTGATGAAGATCCTCCTCTCACATATGCATACATGAGCTAAAATTGAAGTTTTCTCCAATAGCTCTTCAGAATGCCAGAACAAGATATTTAAATGTATAAAATGATCTATGTACTCTGTCCTCAAGACCCATATACTAGTCATCGCGAGAACAATATATACGTTTTTAGTGTTGTGGGTCGTGGATTCGAATCCCAGCCATAGCGTAATTTCCTTCAGCAAGAAACTGATCCACAATTTGCTGCACTCAACCCAGGTGAGGTAAATGGGTACTGGTAGGAAGTAATTCCTTAAAAAGCTGTGTGCGCTATGAACGCCTAGCTTAGCCGGGTAATATAGTAGCGCCTTGAGCACCTAACAAGGTGGATATGTGTGCAATATAAATACCCTATATTATTTTAATGACCTATATGACCTACTTTATACTCATGACCCTAATAACTATTCAGATCAATGTCACTACCATATGCATACATGTACACGAGTTTAATTTGAAACTTAACCCATTAGGTGCTTCAGGTATCGCAATATAAAGATATTTTTAGGTCTATCGTGACCTCTGTGAACTTTGACCTCTAGACCCTAAAAATCTTGTCAGATCATCGCCCTTCCAATATCCAATTAAAGTATAAGGTGAGCCAAGTTATCAGTTGACCTCTCACACATATTTTCAATTATGTCAAGAACAATATATTGTTGAATGTGTGTCATAACTTTTGTGACCTGTGACATTAATACCCCATAACCCCCCCCCCCCCCTGAAAAACTACACAAATCATTGCCACTCCTACAATACTTGGGGCAAGTTTAAAAGTGGTCTGTCACGCATAAAAACAGGACAGGCAGACAACACAAACCCATATTGCCCCCAGAAGCCATCTCCAATAGGTGGAGGCATACATATCATCCCCTAACAAGAATCTCCAATATATTGTTATATATATGAAATCACAACTGTCAAGAATATTCAAGCATTAATTCCCCTAAAAAAATTGTTTTTCAGGCGCTGTACAGCTATTGACTTCATGAATATAAATCTATCTAACCCATGGCTCAATATTACCAATAGAGGTTTGCTGACCTAAACACAGCTTGATGCACCAAACGACTGTATACTACTTACAAGCTTTGGAATAATGGCATCAGGTGTCTTGCATATGCATGGTTCAAAAATTTGCTCTTTGATTGCAGTTTACCTTTTTTTATTCAATGTTAAATCTGATATTCTGCCCATAACATGCAGTGTCCTGCAAGGAAGTATACTCTGACCTATGGCATTTTTATATACATGTAATGGCATTATTGATTCCCCTAAAATATCAAATTTTAATTGTGTATGCAGATGATACTGATAATATTTTGTCACATAAAAATGGAGAGGAATTGACTAATTAGCTCAAAATCAACTTTGTTTGTTGCAAATAGGTTCAAGATTGACAATGCCATTACATTATAATTTGTGCATATGAAACACCCCTTATCTCTTACTACAGGGTTCCCAGCTTTTCAAGAAAACAAAATGATTTTACCCTGATGAAGTTTGAAAATTCCCTGATAATTATCTAAACCCATTCCTAGTTTCACATGTTTTTTAAGTTGTTGGAGTGAATTAAATGTAATTTCAGCATAAATACTATACTGCTGTCAAAGATGCTACACTAAAAATATACCATAAACCAGTCATTCAAATGTTGTTTTGATATGCAACAAAATAAAACTGAGTCTGACTCAATATTGTGCATTTGATGTTTGGGCCGATCAAAATTCTGACTTTTCCCTTATTTTGAGGCATTTTCCCGATTTGAGGTATTTTGTAAATCAAATTCCCTGGTTTTTCCCCGAATGGAAAAAAGTAAAATAATTTTCCCTGATGGGCTTGGAACTCTGAATCATCAATTAAAATAAAGGTATTATGACTATTGGCAAGAAGCAGAACTTGATTTGGAGTTGTATTAGAAAATAAATCATGTTTATGAGTTTTGAGCAATGTTGGGTCTGACATATGTTACAAAATGTCCAAAAACTTTGGACCTGCATACCTGTTCTGTGCGAATTTGGTCTAAAAAGGTGCACTGACAAAGTATTAAAGGCAATGTCACTGCAAAGTCTTTTTTTGCAATTTGGATGTATTGCACTGAGACACCAAATCCCCACTTCATCCCCATCTCCCCCCTCCCTGACTAGTTCTACGACAAGTAGATCCAGGGTAAAAAACCAGAGATAAAACTCAATAGGGAAAAACTCTGGAAAACCTTTGGATCCACTTTTGCAGAATAGTCAGCCCAACCCTATCCACCCCCCCCCCCCCCCCCCCCCCGGACCAGTTCTACGACAAGACAAGTAGATCCAGGGTGAAAACTAGAGATCAAACCGATTGGGGAAAAACTGGAAAAATTTGGATCCACTTTATATGCAGAATATTAAGCTTAATATAAACACAAATACAAACTTCATTAAGATAAAGTTGTAAACTATTAACTCCACAAATTCTAAAATTATCCTTTAACTATCAGCAAAAAAAATAATAGCTTGGACCTGCTCCTTCAAGCTACACAAAGTCATCATAAATACATCTCAAAATATCAAAATGGGTTCACAAGTACCGAAATGAATGCATACATGTATATGCAAGTCACATATTTGATACTAAAAATGTTTTCAATAATTGAAATGAAATCTGAACTGATATTTAGTTCATTCAGTCTGAAGACCCCCCCCAAAAAAAAAAAAATAGGTATAGGGTTAACCATATTCTAGATATTCATGGAGTAATGTTCCACATAGCAGAACAAATAAAAGCAAACATTATCTACTCCCTATTGGTAAAGACTTGATCTGAAAAATAGGGCTAACACCAGACATAGAGTGTAGATAATTACTGGTGTCAAGAGCAAATTATATACTGTATACTAGAAGCATTATTAACACAAGATGGGGGTGTATATGAAGAGTGTGGTGTAAAATCCATTCTCACAGTGACCATACTTTAGTAAAGGCCAATATCTGTTCACACCAGACATTCCGTGCAGATGAAGACTTGAAGATTGGTGTCATGTCCTCATCTCTGCTTGACTATCTGTCTCATTGATGCTTGGAAGATGGTTAACACCAGATAGGGGGTGGATCATGTTGTACACTGAGAAATAGACTGTAGGTGTAAAGTGAAAGAAAAAAAATATCATTTCAACAACATTTTCTTTCTTTAAAAGCATTCATCATACTCTGGAACTAGTATTAAAAAATTAAAAGTTTGCATTGGAACAAATGTACTAATGGTAGATGCCTATCATTCTTCATAGTTTAGTGTACTTAGTCTTTTACACATGAAGCCTTGATATGTGTCAGCTAACTCTCTTTAGACATATGTCATCTATTGTGCTTCCACATCAGTTTGGAAGTAGATATGGTTTTTGTTATCCATTGTATGAGTGGGTAGCAGTGAGGTGATTTGTGTCTTTTCCCACAAATGAGCCTTATTCTTTATTGCACACAAAGAAAGTTAGTTATGTCCATCTTAAATGCAACAAATAATAGTATCAAAAATTTTATGGATATGTTGTGTGATATCACATTTCAGCTTTGTTTTTATTGAATACACATTGGACAAAAAAGAGGGTTATAAAAATATATGTATCTGAAACATTACAAACAATACACAGTGGAATGGAAATAACAAAAATTTGACAGGAGTCAAACTGACCCCCTCCCCTCGACATATTTCATGACTCCGCAGCCACGCAAATTTTTTTATTGCTCGCTGACTTTTTTACTTTCAAAGTTTTGTGCATATTTTGAGACCAACAGTGCAACACCCGGGTAAGGGGTTCTGAAATAATGGTGCATGTCAGACCAAATATTGCTCAAAAACATGATTTCATGATGCAAATAGTGTTTTCAACAAAAAAAATCATAAATGTATGATTGTTCTTATTTTGCAAGTTTAAATGGATTAATTTTGTACTATTTATGATCGCAAAAGTGTCCCAACAAAGTTAAGCGATAAAATGGTAAAAACACAAAGGTTCAAAAGACAAAGAAATATAGAAGATTTTAAAATCAATAAAATACATAGGACATCAATCATGTTTTTCCAATTTCTTGGTAGATATCAGTTATTGGAAAAATTAGAAAATTTCACCCAAACTTAGCACTCTACTTGTTTTGTAAGGTAAACTAAAGGCAAAAACATTAAAAAATTATTTTTAGAGCAAATTTTAAACACTTATTTGCATAATAGATCAAATAGAAAGTATAAACAATTTATCTTTTGAGAATTTTACTACACAGTCTTGAAGTTTAGATCCGGCTCTACACGCATTCAAATTTTCTGGCAATTATGCAATTAGTGGCCGAAACCTGAAGGGGTGAGTCTATCTGTTGTCTAAAATAGCTCAGTTAAACCAGGGTTAATTTCCTTTAAAAATAAAAAAATATGGGACCTCAGCTTTAATATTTCCTAACGATGATAACCTAGAAATCACTTTGTGGAGAAAATTCTAGCATATTTTAAAAACAGAAATAGAATAATTGTAACCAAAAGAGTTAAGATTAATGCAGGGTAATCAAGTCTACTGGCTGTATAGCAGGAAGCATGCTCTTGACTTACGTTCAACCAGTGCTTTCACAGCCTTCACCGTCTCCTTAGCCTCCGGGGAAGAGTTGTTTCTGAATCCATCTGTCCCTCTCCTAGCACTCTCTCTTGTTATTATAGCTAAAGTATTGTTGAAATGATCAATGATAATATGCCAAGTGATATATTAAATGCTTTGGGTTTTTTTTTTGTTACTAATTAACCATAACAACAAGAATGGCACTAATGCCTTTTTAGAACTGATGCCATCGAAATTTAACTTGTGGAATTGATGCATAATCAACTGAATGACTGGATATTTCCAAAGCATACACACATTCTGAGTATTTGTCAAAATGAGAAAATGGGCCCTGTCTTACAAGGAGTTGCGATTGATGCCATCAACCAAAACTATGGAAAGCCAACAATGTCAACAACAAAAGTTGGTTCGGGCTGAAAATATTTTACATATGAATAAAATAGAGTAAAATTCACAGAGCAAAATGCTGAAAATTTGATCAAAATCGGTTAACAAATAACAAAGATATTGAATTTTAAAGTTTATGAATATTTTGTGAAAACAGTTATATGCACATCATGAATATTCATGAGGTAGACTGATAATGTCACATCCCCACTTTTCTTTTTCTTATTATATGAAATTATAAATTTTTCATTTTTTTCATACATGCGTAAATGATGTGTCTCCATTATGATGACATACGTTGCGGCAATAAATAACTAACGCACCTTATCAGTTTTCAATCCAATTGTTTTAGTTCTTGGTAAAAAAAATTTGAATAAACCTAATTTCATATAATAAAATACAAGTGGGATATAACATCATCAGCCCACTTAATGAATATTCAGGACATGCCTAGAACTGTTCCACCGCAATAATGCAAATCTTTAAAATTCAATAACTTCATTATTTGTTATCCGATTTTGATCAAATTTTCAGCATTTTGCTCTATGAATTTCAATTTATTTATTGAGATAGAAATATCTCCAGCCTGGACCATCCCTTTAAAGAAAATAGAACTACATGTGGTCATTTTCAAACAAAAATGGACATGGGGGTGAAAATTAAAACTTGCTAGAAATCATTAGGCTTCAATGTTTTTTTAAACTAGACATCTTAAATTATATTTTTCCATTTCATTTACATAAAATTATTAACTATGTCTTGAGATACAGTAAATTTTATGCAAGGGAAATTAAATGTTGCAAAATGTTGATTTTTGCATTAAAATTCACATATTGCCTATCACAATATAAAATTTGTATTAGAAGCACATTTGTTGGCAAGATACAAGCTGTGTATTGTATCTAACTCCTAAAAAGCAAAAAAAAATTCTGTGAAGTGTTTTTCTGAAAAAAATTGGGTTTCGAAGTTTTCAAAACTGGTTGTCGTGTCACTCACGTTTTAAATGCAAAAAGTTTTCTCTAGCTGTGTATTCTGAAAATTATTTTATTCCAGTACTGGAGCAAATACAGTTTATCTGTACCTTATTGTATATAAAGTAACTTGGTCCAATGTGTTAAGGTAAAGCTAAAATTAACTGTCAAAGTTGTGTCGTGTCACTCACAATGTCGTGTCACTCACGAAATGTCGTGTCACTCACGGTATTATATTGTGTATAAAAAAGGACATCCAGTAATTTTTGAAGCGTTTTACCAGGGATACAGTCAAAATGTTGTTCCTGACATCATTTAGGCCTATTTTAGGCTAATAATTTCCTCCATCTTCCTAATTTTACTCCTTTTTATGGAAATATTGAATTTGACATTGAGTTCATCTATTTTCTCTCCTCTCCGTGGTTGCCTTGGTTTAAAAAATCCTGACAATTTTCCATTGGTGTGAAGACTCGGATCCTAATTCATATTTTGGTGAATGCATGTGATTAAGAATATAACAACATAATCAATCAACACAAAATTATGAATGTATCAAGAGAAAAACCACTATACTTAAGCAATGGACATATTTACAATGCATAAAGGATTGGTGATGGTGATGGTTCAAGTCATACCTAGGTATTACTCGAACATTCTCTGTCTCCATTTACAGAAATAAGCAGAAAGTTCACCTTTCTTTTGAGTAATGTTATTTCTTTGTTATACTCGGCTAGAAAACTCACGGATCCTTTTTTGAAATTTGCAGAAATTTTAGTGGTAAAGTAGTGTACATGTACATGAGATATAAGAGCTCACCATGAACACCAAACATTTTTCAAATTTGGAAAAGAAAATATTTTTCTTTTCCTTCTGATTGATTAAATCAACCTTTTCATTTGCCATAAAGCTTGTATTCCAGGACATGAAATAAACAAATTTGCAAGAAAACAAACATTTCAGGTGAGAATGTACTGAGATTTGATAGAACATTTTCGATATTGCTTGAAGCAGCTACATGCCAAGTTCAAAATCATTATTTGTTCGGCCACCATTCATAACGCTAGTGATTAACTACATGTAGGGTCTGAACAGCAAACTACCGTAAGTGGGCCGATGTGTGTTCAGAGCAGATATGCATTTACACATATTCATTACAACAAAATGATGCATGTTCATGGAGGTCCTAACAAGTCCCAACCGAGACCGCATTTTGATTTGAGCAACTTTGGATGGGTTGCCATGTACTTTTTTTTTGGGGGGGGTACACTGATAAGAACAGAGCTGGACCTCGAGGGAAAAAAGCTATTGAGGTGTAAAGGGAGCCTGGTTGGGATGTTGAGTTGGATTTTAGTGTGACATCCAAGGGCTTAGAAAAGGAAAGGCTAATGACTTGTAGTTGCTATAGTAGCAGACTGCAAGAATCAGGTACTGACTGCGTCTTTCACCTTGTGGCTTTCCCTGGATTCCCGTGGTATGGTATATGATCAAATAATTAGCAATGAAAAGGCGCTTACAAATTCGAGCAAAAAGCATAGCTCTGAATTTTGGTACAGTGCCTTCATGTAATGCCTTGGGAGGGTCCACATACAAGCAGTGTTCAGGAGAAAACCTATGTTTGTTGAGTTGAATTTCCAATTTTCTCAAGGCGATTTGCTGATAGTCCATCTGAAGTGTGCAGCAACGTGATTGTGGTTTGGTACCAAAAAAGACATTTAAACTGCCATGTCCTATTTGGACAATGCCTATAAAAATATTAAAGGAGGATAATATTGAAATCCAATATTTCAAGAAAAGGGAGTCATACACGACATCATTGGCTACCAGACCATGCCAGATGATGTGAGTGATTATTGAGAATACCTTTCTTACAAGGAAAAATTATTCCATCCGTTGTGGATGCTGAATTGTATGAACCTGTAAACTTTCATATTCAGATAGGGAGAAAGAGTTAAAGTTTTGAATGATATCAGGCCACAAAAAGAATGTTTGAGTTGATGTCAATGCCAAGACCTCATAACACCTCCTTCAAGTGCCCCCTCCTCCTCCTAAAGAGGAGAGTGGTAGAAGCCCTAGTGTGACAATTTGGTATGGTATAGGGAATGTGAGTTGATGGGCAAATATGACCATAAACCAATAATAAAACATCAGGATGACATATTATGAACTTAAAAGAAAGCATTTATTATGTAATTATGCTTGTTTTTTGGTTAATGGTATTTTACTCTTCTACATCATGCAAAAAATACTTCAATGTTGAGATAAATGTTGTATTTTTGCACTTGTCGTGTCACTCACGTTTTGGATGTCGTGTCACTCACGGTATATAGGAGGGTACCATTTTCCATAGAGAAGGTTTGATTGATTTTGACTATATGTGTTAGATAGGTACACTATATATGTCCATTTACTGGTACTCACAGTACTCCATGACAACTACTTGGGCACGAATCCAACCATATGTGTTAGTGGTCAGAAACCCATGTCCAAAATTTGTCGTGTCACTCACGCACCGTTTTTTAATCATATCTACTAAACAAATTGTTGAATTCAAATCAAACTCGTAGTGGCCCATGCCAGTCCTACATTGTATATAATATAGTAGTCATGATTGATTCATAACCTTTAAGTTTGAAGATATGAGCCCTTAAACCTCTCCGATTGTCGTGTCACTCACGTTTGAAAATGACCATGTATAAGAATAAAGATATTTATTCTACTATTATAGGTATCCATTTAGATGACAAAATGTCTTGCACAAAACATGTACATAGCTTATGTACAATGTATAACAGTGTCAAAAAGTAATGGTATTTTATATAAACTTAAGTTTCTTCCCCCCAAAGTCCTACGATTGTTATACCATTCCCATATCATCACATACATAACTATTGTGTCAGCCTTTGGGGCTTCAATAGCAACTAAAAATATTGCAAGGATTCTTAAAGGACAAGTCCACCCCAACAAAAAGTTGGTTTGAATAAAAAGAGAAAAATCCAACAAGCATAACTGGAAATTTCATCAAAATCGGATGTAGAATAAGAAAGTTTTGGCATTTTGAAGTTTTGCTTAAATTCACAAAGCAGTTATACATGTATGCACATCCTGGTCGGTAGAGGAGAGTGATGACATCATCCACTCACTATTTTTTTTTGTGAGAAGTATGAAATATTCTAATTTTCTCCTCATTGTCAAGTGAAACAATGATTATTTTCTCCATGAACATGTGGAATTCACATTGTTAAATACTATATGGTTCAGTCAAGTTGGTCCTTATGGTCAAATCTGTTAAGAATTAAATATTGTATTATTCAAACAATAACAAACCAAAGAAAAAATGAGTGAGGTATATCACTGACTGTCTCATTTGCATGTCACTAAGTTGTGCATATCACTGTTTGTGAAAAATAGGCGAAACTATAAAAAAGCATAAATTTCTTATTTTACATCCGATTTTGATGAAATATTCAGCTCTATGCGAGTTTGATTTTTGATGATTTTATGATTATTCTAAAATGAATTATAGCATTTATACTAAAAATAACCATAATATTCACCCTTGTTTTCATCATATTTCAATTACACAATCTTCCATTTTTTTTTAATTAAGGCTCAATTCTATGTAATAATCTCCCAATATTTTAACCAGTTTAACAAATAAAAAATAATGAAATTTTCAAACCTGTGATGTTAATGGCGATGCAGGTATAGGTATTCACAAAAGCACTTGGCACGAACACCTCATGGTTGTTGCATAATGTTAGTACCAGCAAGTGCACTGCACCCCAACAATATATTCATAAATGCACATTATTTGTATAACACTGCACAACAAGTTGCCTATATGGGGAATTCATTAGATTTTGGCGCAATATACTCTAATATCGCACAGACAAATTAATCACGTATGCTAATATACCCTATGATGTGAATGATAATCATTAACACTGCTCAACTTACCACTTGTTCTGGCAGTATATTTCTGGGCATTTTCTTGACCTTTGACCCGAGACTGTCAAGTTCATCCTCCATCATGACGATGACATCTTTATAATCTAGCTCAATATTCCATCCTTCCTGTTGAGTCACTTCTGCCAGATGAATGAGTTTGCCCTTGTGGATAGCACTCTGTGCTTGCTGCAGACAAAAAACATAAATTTTAGATAGAATTTAATTCTCGTTTATCATTTTTTTTCACATAAAATGAAAGAAATTGAAATTAAATCCATGTCAAATGCACCTACATGTAAGATCTTGTTTTGCCTTTTAGCGAAATTATACATAAACAAGGCATACATGTACTATTCAGGCCTGGGAGTAAAACTCAATCAATGCATTCAATCATCAGCAGACAAATACTACTTTTTGCACTATCAGATTTTTGCCACATGTTGATTACTGATTCCAGACATTCGATTATCCAAAGTACATTTATGGCTATATTAACAATCTTTTACATCTAAAGGGAAATCCAACTCAAATAAAACATGTTTTTAGAGAAAGAAAAATCAGACAAGTTGCTAGGTGAAAGTTTGAGCAATATTGGCCAAACAAAAAAATTTATGACTTTTCAAAAGTTGTGAAATTCTATAAAAAATTGTAAAATTAGTAATTTCCATATCCATGGAGACTTCAAATCGGCCGCATATGAGATGTCATAATGATGTAAGGCAAGGACTACGATTCCATGTAATCCAATTCATGAAATGGCTAAAACATCTTTTTTTTAAGTTTTACTTAAACTTGTATTTTTCTTTTATGAGGACATAAAACAATATACTTTCTGGGTTGTATTTAGATTATTACCCCGGAGGAATGGGTTCTTAGGAGAAAACCGCAAATCCCTGATAATTAACTACATGGCCTATGAGGAAAGTTGTCCTTGCCCCTTGTCAAAATTTATTTCCAGAGTTGCGAATTTGAAATCTACAGTCTTTATAGGGATCTCAACTTTATAGCAGCAATAACTTTCTTTCGAACTTCACCATTACGTTTTATTTAATATTCTCCATTCAATCACAATATTTTATGACCACAGCTTGATTCCCCTTTAATAACAAAGTGCAAGATAACAAATAAAATTTATGCTCAAGTTTGATGAATACCAAACATTGTAACTCTTTCATAGCAATGACCACCATTCCGCCAAGCTGGCGACCGTGCATCATTAAGCAGTGTTGGCGTGCATGTCACAGGTGCTTATCCAGACACTCAACAAAGTCAGTTCGCTCATTATTTTGCCTTTTAGACTTATTTCTTTTGTTGATGGAATAAACCCATTGGTTTGATGAATACGAAATATTGTAACTCTTTCATAGCAATGACCACCATTCCGCCAAGCTGGCGACCGTGCATCATTAAGCAGTGTTGGCGTGCATGTCACAGGTGCTTATACGGATACTTGACAAAGTCAGTTCGCTCATTATCTTGCCTTTCAGACTTATTTCCTTTGATGATGGAATAAACCCATTGGTTTGATGAATACGAAATATTGTAACCCTTTGATAGCAATGACCACCATTCCGCCAAGCTGGCGACCGTGCATCATTAAGCAGTGTTGGCGTGCATGTCACAGGTGCTTATCCAGACACTTAACAAAGTCAGTTCGCTCATTATTTTACCTTTTAGACTTATTTCTTTTGTTGATGGAATACAAGAAATATTGTAACTCTTTCATAGCAATGACCACCATTCCGCCAAGCTGGCGACCGTGCATCATTAAGCAGTGTTGGCGTGCATGTCACAGGTGCTTATCCGGACACTTAACAAAGTCAGTTCGCTCATTATTTTGCCTTTTAGACTTATTTCTTTTGTTGGTGGAATAAACCCATTGGTTTGATGAATACGAAATATTGTAACTCTTTCATAGCAATGACCACCCTTCCCCCATGCTGGCGACCGTTAAGCAGTGTTGGCGTGCATGTCACAGGTGCTTATGTAGACACTTAACAAAGTCAGTTCGCTCATTATTTTGCCTTTTAGACTTATTTCTTTTGTTGAAGGAATAAACCCATTGTTTTTATTCTTTAATTTTGGAGTTTTAAAGATGAATACTACACATCCAGTTTTCATCAGAAATAAAATGATATAACAAATATTTACCTCTAGAGTCCTGTTTTACAGTTGCTGATCATCTGCCTCTTGAAAATGCTGTGGACTGTGTGCTAGTGATGTACTCCTTCCAAGAGCGCTAAATGAAATGAACGAAATAAGAGGGTATAAACTTCCAAACAAATCTCATATGAATCACACTTTTCATTATGGTACACATGTAGTAAAGATTGTGCATCAAATATTACACTTGGGTCAGTTGACATCAAATCAGCTGTTCTGACCGCAAAGTTGTTAGGACTAACAATGCGCTATTAAAACAGAGGCCCTGTTACAACGGATAATGTGGCAGCGAAGCCTAATGATACTACAATGCATTACTTGCACATTGAGATAAATGTTTTGACTTCACAATCCAAAACATGTGACTGGGCTTACTGTCAGCACTCTGTTTACAGGCTAACAACGTTTCTGTGTGGCCGGCACTGGTTAAGTTACCCAGACCCCTTCGATTTTGATCCAAATTATTCCCAAAAGTTTCTCACAGAGCCTAACGGCTTCGTGCAATGGATTGCACAGAGCCTCAACTCGAGTGAGGATCGATCGCATAATGAACTCATGTGCATGTGTCACTTTTATACCAAGGTCAAATGGTTGCCAAGTTACAGTCTCCCCTAGTAGCAAACTCGAAACTTTTTTATTTAAGCATTTTTAAAAGGCTACTGAAAGAGCAATTAAATACCCATTCACATATTATGGTTTGAGGGTCAAAGGTCATCAAAGAAACCCCTCCCAACATTTTTCAAAACCATTCCGACTATATTAGACGACAAGACAGAGCCACAGCTGGAACAAAGCCATGTATAATTATATTGGAATATATCAAGTTCAATAGTTCAACTCAATTCTTGAATGGATTGGTACCTATGTAGCTTTCTTGTACTGTGCACATCGGATGCGATATTCATATAATTACAATTTTCCTTACCTTGAATTGTTCTGATCGATCTGGTTGCTTTGCGTCCGAGCTTAGCAGGTGAGCTGTGCTGATGATCAGGGGCCCGTTTCATACAGACTAACAACTATCGTAACTTTGCCATTATTGTAACTTCCATGGAAATCTCGATTGTGATTGGCTGTCGAGCCTTCACATCATGGTAGTTGCCATAATGGCAATGTTACTTGTAACTCTTTATGAAACAGGCCCCTGACCTGATGTCTGGAGCTGCTGCCATCAAGTCGTCGGGGTGATGGGCTGATGAAATTGGTACTGGTGGTCGGGGCTTCATAGCAGTTCAATTCTGTGGGCGTCACACTGAATTGAACAAAATACATACATACATGTAGATTAATTACGAAATGGCCCAAGTTGATTGCTAACTGCATTTCCATTCTGCTTCAATTTTAGATGATATAAAATAAAGTATGAATTTGTTGCTCAAATTGATTGTTTATTGCGATTCCCTTCTGCTTCAATCTTATAAGAAATAAAGTATGAGTTTGTATCAACGGTGCCCTATAGCTTCGCCATTCTGTGAAAACTATAAATTTACCTGCTGTACTACAGAATGTGACTCCTGATGATGACAAGTACATCTTAAAGGGATGGTCCGCGCTGAAAGTTTGGATAGCTTAATAGATGCCGAAAATTTCATCAAAATCGGATAACAAATAATAAATCTATTGAAGTTTAAAGTTAAGCAATATTTTATGAAAACAGTGATCATGACTTTTCATTAGGTGGGCTGATGATGTCACATCTCTACTTTCCGTTCTCTTATGTTATTATATAAAATCATAATTTTTCCATTATTTCATACTTGTGTAAATAATATGTCTCCCTTATATTGAAATAAGTTGCAGCAGTAAATATCTAATGCACTAAATTTGAATCAATCCAACTTTTTCTAGTTCTTGAAGGAAAAAATTTGAATAAACCTAATTTCATATAATAGAATACCAAAGAACAAGTGGAGAATGTGACATCATCAGCCCACCTAATGAATATTCATGACGACTGTTTTCACAAAATATTGCTAAATTTAAAATTCAATAACTTTGTTATTTGCTATCTGATTTTGATGAAATTTTCGGCATTTCGCTCAGTGAATTCTTCTCTATTTATTAAACTATATAAACTTTCAGCCCGGATCATTCCTTTAATGAATTATTGTGACTACGAATCCAACAGAAGATAGAAAGAGATATATGGAAGTTCTTTGACTAGGCTGACTCAGAGCTGATAATGAATTTATGGCGGCCGAACAATTTCTTTGCTAATCAGATCACATCAAAGCTAGAGAACAGAAAGTATTTTATCATATGCTATTTTTCCATCTTTTTTGCTCACCTTGTTCTGACCTGTTCTAAGCTGAGACAAGCTTGAATTCTTGATTGTCCGTTAGAGTTGGATCGCAGGTGAGCTGAGCTGATCTAACAGAGTTACTGCAGTAGACACGGCTGATGGGGGTATCGTAGAGAGCAAGGTAAAATCTCAAACAAATGCCTGAATTATAAAATCAAAAAGAATTTATGAATCAATAGTGAAAATTAATATGCAATTTATTCTCTATACTGCTCTCCCATCTGTGCCCAAATATGAAGACAGAATGAAACATGAAATTCTGTTCCATAAATCTACGGAAAAATACTAAGATAATCTACTTCAGTTGCAGTAAAAAGAGAATTTCGCCCAAAATCTGTGGAGCCGGCCTGCATGAACAATAAAGCAAAAATTAATTGGAAAATAATAAACCAAATATACAAATGATTTTGAATTTTAATATTCCCATTTCGCTCAACAGAAATGTTGAGCAATTTATCTTTATCTCTACGTGACAACCCCACGTTAACTTCATGAATGGATGTTTGGTTGCGACTCCTTCTCCAAAGATTGGTATTTATAGAGACTGGATGTCATTATTTTGTTGTCTTGTTTTGTGAGGGGTTGCATTTTCGAATAATCATGGTTTACTCACCCTTTTCTGATTTGTTGAAATGAATATGGGCTGGAAATTTCTTGGAAACGTCGATGTTGAGCTGAGCGGGTGAATAAAGGTACCACAGTCAAGCGGTATTAAAGGCGTACATGTTAGAATTCCAGTCTGAATCTGTAGGACTTGATGAAACAAGCAAGAAAAAACAGTATTAATGTCTTAACTAGCTCAGATTAAGGGCAAATACATCCGAATGTATTACTCAATATTGCAAAAATGTGACATCAATCACACTTTTTATATCGACTACAATGCGATCGCTGGCATGCCTTTAAAGAGAGTACAATAGATCAAATCGGTCTTGCCTCGCCTTTGTTGGTGTGACTAACACCCATAAATACTTGTGTGCGTATAGCGATAGAAAGGTGTATATTTCTTAAATTGATATGTGGGCGAAGGGCTTTTTCTACATATTTAAACAACTTTTATGATAATGAAATCTCTTTGAAAAGTTAGAGGGTGCATTGCTCTGCATGCTGCATGCAATTAGGTTCAAGAACATTAAAGCATATTCCCACAATAGCCTGTCGAATTTACCCCCCTTATCTGTAGCTTAACTATTAAAATATTGTGCTTTTTGGAGCTCCCAATGTGACAAAGTGGTGTTTTGCTACAGAGAAAAACGACTTTTATTGTCTTGAAATCACTTGGAGGCAAGAGAGTATGCTTTTCTCTATCAGCTACATATAAAGAAGTGATGGCACAGCAAATCCTACCCCTCAGGGGTCTGCCGAAATCACCCCACCCCTTTTGCGTATTTTGCCCATTTCTTGGAAAATTCGTCATCTTGGAGCCCACTGAGGTAAAAGGCATTTCCTCCTTTGCATTAGACCACTTTTGTTGTTTTGTAACCACTTGGAGATAACACAAGGCAAAAGCAATTTTGTGTCTCGCCCACGTATGAAAATAACCAGAAATATCGTGATTCGCGAGAGCATGCAACAGAATTGTATCGAAACTTCATTGTAATATGACTGGGATGGAATAACACTTGCCTTAAGAGCCTTGCACGTAAATTTTAATGTTGACCTGAAAATGACCTTTGACCTTATCATGTGACCCCCGACTGCAGCATAACATGCAGGTATCCCAAGTCAATCTACCATCCAAGTTTGGTTGAAAAGCACCTTACGGTTGCGGAGTTAGATAAGGTTGACCTGAAAATGACCTTTGACCTTATCGTGTGACCTCGGACTACAGCATAACATGCAGGTCCCCCAAGTCCATCTACCATCCAAGTTTGGTTGAAAAGCACCTTATGGTTGCGGAGTTAGGTAAGGTTGACCTGAAAATGACCTTTGACCTTATCATGTGACCTCCGACTGCAGCATAACATGCAGGTCCCCCAAGTCCATCTACCATCCAAGTTTGGTTGAAAAGCGACTTACGGTTGTGGAGTTAGGTGTCATAAGAGAGTCTTGCATGTAAACTTTAACGTTGACCTGAAAATGACCTTTGACCTTACGATGTGACCTCCGACTGCAGCATATCATGCAGGTCCCCCAAGTCCATCTACCATCCAAGTTTGGTTGAAAAGCGACCTACGGTTGCGGAGTTAGGTGTCATAAGAGAGTCTTTCATGTAAACTTTAACGTTGACCTGAAAATGACCTTTACCTTATGATGTGACCTCCGACTGCAGCATATCATGCAGGGCCCCAAAGTCCATCTACCATCCAAGTTTGGTTGAAAAGCAACCTATGGTTGCGGAGTTAGGTCAACTTAGGTGTCATAAGAGAGTCTTGCATGTAAACTTTAACGTTGACCTGAAAATGACCTTTGACCTTACCATGTGACCTCCAACTGCAGCATAACATGCAGGTCCCCCAAGTCCATCTACCATTCAAGTTTGGTTGAAAAGCGACTTACGGTTGTGGAGTTATGTGTCATTAGATTTGTGACGGACGGACGACGGACGACATTTGGATCCCTTAGTCTCGCCTTCACCTCTGGTGGGCGAGACAAAATTTAGATTTTCCTCTATCTGCTACATACAAAGAAGTCCTGTCACAGCAAACCCTACCTCTCAGGGGTTTGCCGAAGTCATCCACCCCTTTTCCATATTTTGCTTATTTATGGAAAAATCTACCAATTCGGAGCCTTCATTGATGCAAAAATATTTTTCTGATATATAGCAAACCATTTTCATTGTTTCGTAACCACTTAGAGATGAAAAAAAGTAGATTTTCCTTTATCAGCTACACATAAAGAAGTGCAGGCTCAGCAAAGCCTAACCCCTCAGGGGTTCCC
The DNA here is from genome assembly GCF_018143015.1 of Lytechinus variegatus. Lineage (NCBI taxonomy): Eukaryota > Metazoa > Echinodermata > Echinoidea > Temnopleuroida > Toxopneustidae > Lytechinus > Lytechinus variegatus. The sequence goes on from NC_054740.1 coordinate 27,011,445, forward strand.
GAAGTCTCCCCATACTTTTTGCCTATTTTCCTTCTTTATTAAAACAAAATCGCAGTTTTTGACCCCCCCCCCCCTATTCAGGCAAATGGCATTTCTGCTATAGGGTAAAGTCCCTTATTATTTGAAACCACTTAAAGGTATTGTTTAACTTTGTGAGCAGCCAATTAAAAAAATTATCAAACCAAGATGAAACATGTGTACAAGTGCATGTATTACAACTAATAAACCCTGAAAACAACCATTATTGAGAATAAAAAGCTTAAACTACAAGGTAAGCCCCGATTTTGTAAATAGGCGTCTTATAGACACCTAAATAGTACACATAAGTGTATGAGATGAAATTAAGATGTTTTTTCCGGTCACTTTATATTTCAATTTTTGAAGCACTTAATAATCATTTTCGAATGCAATTTTTTCTGGGCTTCATTTTTAGAACATATTACAGACACATGTGAAAAGTGTGACCTTCTAGCTCAGATTTTTTAAAAGTCAAACCAATGTTAACCAATCACTTTAAAGATGAATGGATTTCGTTTATCAGCGCATCGACCCCTTCCCTCTTCAGGGGCTCCAGATTGACCGATTTTCCCATAAATTGGCAAAATGCAGAAAAGGGGTGAGTGACCCTAAATATCCAGGGGTATTTTGATTCTTGTCATTCCTGGGGGGCATTTTGGCCCCCCCCCAAGATCTCGGCCGCAGATTGTATAAATGTAGAAATAATGATACATTTATGAATTTTGGCTAAATACACAATTTGCATTGGATTTGTACATGAAATCACTTTTTTGAGCAATTTTGGGTCTGACATGCACTTACATAATGTTGCGTAATGTCGTAACCGCGTACTTGGGCATCACAAATTTGTTCTCAAACTTTGCACAAGACTTGAAAGTAAAACGTCAGAGAGCGGCGAGGTCCAAAAATTTTGCGCGGCAGATATATCGCGTAAATTGTTGAGAGGGGGCCATTATAGCCCCCCCGGGAGAATTAGGGTTAAAGGTCAAGTCCATCCCAGAAAACAGTTGGCTGAAATAAATAGAGTAAAATCAAACATGAATAATGCTGAAAATTTCATCAAAATCGGATGTAAAATAAGAAAATTATGATATTTAAAGTTTCGCTTATTTGTCACAAAACAGTTCTATGCTCAACTCATTGAGAGCAAATGGGAGAGTCGATGATGTCACTCACTCACCATTTCTTTTGTTTTTTATTGTTTGAATTATACAATATTTCAATTTTTTATGAATTAGACAATAAAGACCTCCTTGCCTGAACCACAAAATGTTGAAATAATGGAATTCCACATGTTCAGGGAGGAATTAATTTTCATTTCACATGACAATGATGAGAAAATCTAAATATCTCATATTTAACAATACAAAAGAAATAGTGAGTGGGTGATGTCATTGGTCCCCTCATTTGCATACCGAACAGGATGTGCACATAACCGTTTTGTGAAATTACAGTAAGCGAAACTTAAAAATATTATAACTTTCTTATTTTACATCCGATTTTGATGAAATTTTCAGTGATGAAATCGCGCGATTTGCCTGCTGTCGCCAAGCGGAAGACAAAGAAATCAAGATGGCGACGTAAACACGGCCATAAGCTCTTCCCATCTTTTCATAACAAATCTCTCATTTTTTTAATGAATTCTTCTTTAAAAATGAAATCAATATCGCAGAAATGTTGGAAATGAAGTTGGACCCCATGTACATGTTTTAGGGCTAGATCTTTTAGAGGGAAAGTAGAATTCTCGGGGGCGAAAGTTTCTGGTTTTGTACCCGTACGTGGGGGAATATAGGTAGGGGTCCCAGGCGTCAGTGGGGAGTGACCATATGTACAGTATATGACTTTCACTCCCCAGACGCCTCCAGGCTAACCAGACGGTGGACTGTACTGTTTCCAGAAGAAGAAATTCTTTCCCCTATTCGGATTTTCTGGATAGTCTTCTAGTTCTATGGACCTCAAGTCAAAGAAATGTTCTGCATTGGAATGAATTCTGTTGCAATTTGTTCCAAGTGAAAAGTTAAATGACTGGACTATGTCTCGTTTCAGTTCCTCCGCTGTTCGGAGATCGGCAGGTATCACTCAAAAAAAGTACACGCGTACCGGTAGGCGGCTTGTATACAAATAACCCACGGAGCTTCTCGGCACGCTTCGCAGGCCAGAGCTCTCTGGGCACCCCGGTATATAATGCATAGTGGGTATGTGCCGCGGAGGGGACCCCCATTTTTACAGCCAAATTTCCGTTCCAAGGCATAGCATTTTTGTCTTATTGAGAAAAAAAAAAGAAAGCCGCTCCATGGCATAGCATTTTGTTCTTATCGAGAAAAAAGAAGAAAGAAATCCGCTCCAAAGCTTCGCATATTTTTCGTTACGCCGTTCCGGTCGCACTGATCTGCTGCAATTTTGGTGAAAAGCGGCCGCCAAGCGCTGTCCGACCATCGTCTCTGCCCGAGCGCACCCGGCAGAGGCCGCGCTAGCTGCATCATGCACGCATACCTGTTCCATAGGGGTGCATACGCACGTACTCACACGCTGGCGATCTGTTCCAAGGACCTCCGTTTTCACAAAATTGTAGTTTCGAAGCCCGTTCTGAGTAGCCTGGGGCGTTGTGGGGAGTGAAAGTTATATACTGTACGTAGCTCACTCCCCACTAACGCCTGGGATTCCTCCCTATACTTCCCCACATACGGGTACAAAACCAGAAACTTTCGCCCCCGAGAATTCTACTTTCCCTCTAAAAGATCTAGCCCTAAAACATGTACATGGGGTCCAACTTCATTTCCAACATTTCAGCGATATTGATTTCATTTTTAAAGAAGAATTCATTAAAAAAACGAGAGATTTGTTTTGAAAAGATGGAAAGAGCTTACTTCCGTGTTTACGTCGCCATCTTGATTTCTTTGTCTTCCGCTTGGCGACAGCACGCAAATCCCGCGATTTGCGTGCTGTCGCCAAGCGGAAGACAAAGAAATCAAGATGGCGACGTAAACACGGAAGTAAGCTCTTTCCATCTTTTCAAAACAAATCTCTCGTTTTTTTAATGAATTCTTCTTTAAAAATGAAATCAATATCGCTGAAATGTTGGAAATGAAGTTGGACCCCATGTACATGTTTTAGGGCTAGATCTTTTAGAGGGAAAGTAGAATTCTCGGGGGCGAAAGTTTCTGGTTTTGTACCCGTATGTGGGGAAGTACCGTATAGGCCTAGGGAGGAATCCCAGGCGTTAGTGGGGAGTGAGCTACGTACAGTATATAACTTTCACTCCCCACAACGCCCCAGGCACTCATGGTTTCAAATCGTCTCGTGTGTGAAGGATTCATATGCACCTGGTGCACGCGAATCTTTCACACCCTTTTTACTAAAATAACTATGACTTTACATCGTAGCTAAGCATTATATTTATTCTATGACACTTACCGAACCATATGGATCGTTTGTTGAATTCTGTTTGGTGTTGTTTTGAATAAAATAAGAGCATTTTTCGTGATCTTCACGTAGATGCCTCTTGATCAGCGTTGATATCAACTTTTGCCTAAAGAGGGCGCGCGATATTATTTCAAAGTCGGTAGGCACTTAAGAACCAAGTTTGAAAGGATACTCGTAAAATTATGTCACTCTCGCCGATGAATATTCATTAGATCGTGGTCGTGCGTGTTCAATACACACTGAGTGCATGCATGCAGAGAGTTTTTATTGAACACGCACGACCACGATCTAATGATTATTCATCGCGAGAGTGACGTAATTTTACGAGTGTCCTTTCAAACTTGGTTCTTAAGTGCCTACCGTACCTTTGTTTACGGTGTTGCAAGCTAGCTGCATTCTAGGCGATCAGCATTATTTTCTTGCTCGTTCAATCCACTTTCATCATCATCTTGTCAAAAGATGGCGTACTTTACCAATAAGTATATATGGTAGTGGATCGTATTACCGAACACTTTTCATGAATTTGATCATGTCAAACACATTATTCCAATAAAATTCACCAAACTTTCATCATAAATACACAAATACCTACAAAATATAAATATGCAGAAATTTTGCCGAAATTGTTTTTCATTTTTACGACATCAGCTTCCAATCGGACCCCTCTTCGCAAGTGAAATATTTTGGTCACTTGAAAAGGTATCGTATTACCGAACGTGTGTTTTCTATGGGAAAAGTTGGGAAAACAACAAAGTCACTCATGAGCTATTTTGACCATATTTTATTGTTTTGAGGATATAAAGACTTCGAAATTGTGTTTTTGATAATTTTTCATCATTTTTCTATTTAAGTTCCCTTTGGAAGGAAGTTGCAAAGGTTTGAGCGTATTTGATTATTTTCTGACGCATATGACGCGCGCGTTCGGTAATACAAGGCCGGTCGGTAATACAATCACTCACTATACATGAGATGCAACCTGTTGATTTTTGGTACAATTTCCTATTATGCGCTGACGACTTGAATTGAGAATGTTCGATACGAAAAATTGCTTTTCGATTGTTGTTTGCGTACTTTCCACCGCAGTATTAAGGACGGATCGAACGGAGTATCCTGGTTGAGACTTGGAGGTAAGCGATAAAAACACTTTTATAAATAATTTCCAATTCATTAAAAAAAAAAGTTAAATCATAAAAACAAATTTCCATTAGTGGAGAAATACTCAAATGTTTGGCGTTTTTTATTCCCTCACATTCGTGTGATGAATGAAAACGTCAAAGTCCACTATGAAACCACATGCGTTGTGCGAGGTTAGTATTACTAACCTCGCATGTTGTGTGAGTGGACCCAGGCTAGTTCTGAGGACCCTCCTTTTTACAATAAGCCCGCTCCAAGGCCCCCGTTTTTTGTCTCGCCCGCGGCACCCCCCTACCACTTTTTTGGTCGAGTGCCCCCCCCCCCCCCGGGCTGGGCACGCTGGGTTAGTGTAGACAGTACAAAGACAAGTGAATGGCATGAATATTGAATGGAGGCGGAAATAGGGAACCGCAGCGGCGTATTATCATGATTATGACTGAAAAAAAAAACACAAAAGGTAAGCCCACAGCAGTTCGTAGCCAGTACGACACGAACATTGTCTTTGGTTCCCAAATGCCCAATTTAGTCATAATAGTAAGTCAGGTATACTCACCTCTAAATTTCACTTGTAAATTATATTACAAGAAGGAAAACATCTTTCAAAATGAAATTGAAGAGACACATCCGCCGCTTTGCCTTTACCTTGGCGCTGGCTTGAATTTGGCGCGGCTCTTTAAATTTATGGTATCGGCAATGAGTCCAATTTGACTATAATTGCTGCCAATCCGGTCCCTGCCATCCAGTGATGAATTATTTTAAATCCACATGTTATTCAAATCTCCCTCTCTCCCCTTCACTCTCTTTACTTCCCATTTCCCTCTTTTCTCTCGTCCTCCCTTCCCAATCTTTCCCATCTCCTTTTCTCTTTTGTCTTTTCCTTGTCCCTTCCTTTTCGTTCACTCCCAGTCTTTCCATTATATACTTCCCTACATACAGCTTTCTTTCACCTCCTGCGGTGCCTTCCCTTATCTCCTCCTCCCCTTTCCTCCTCCCCCATCCTTCCCTTTAAGGGAAGGATGGGGGAGGAGGAGATAAGGGAACGCACCGCAGGAGGTGAAAGAAACCTTTATTTCATCTCTCACCCTCCTCCTTTTCCGCCCCGCCCCTCCCTTTCTCTCCCTTCCTTTCCTTACACCTCTCTGTATCCATTCAATTCAATTCAATTACCGAAGCCTCATTCTAATTATCTAAAAAAAAACACTGGTCCCCTTTATTCAGCTTCTAAATTATTCAATAACCTACCCGCAACAACCCGGTTAGAAAAAACCGACTACATTTGCACGTCTCATATCACTTTCTTAATTTAATTCTCCACCCCGATCACCTTTGATGATACCGCATTATATACCTTCATTTTTTATGTTTGATTTCGATATAACTTTGTATATTATTTTCGTCTATTTATTTTTCATTTTTGTTTCCTCCAATCTACTTTTGCCCATTGTATTTTACCCATGCTTTGATTTATTTTGTCTTTTCGTTCTCATTTTGTATGCTTGTTTTATGTGGATCATATTTGTTATTATCTTTTTTCCACGGTTTTGCTGAAAAGCAGCCGAGTCTAGCTGAAAGCAAGCTTTTTAACCGTGATTAAATAAATAAAATACAAAATACAAATACAATCTTTTCCTTTTTCTTCTCTCTTTTCCCTTCGTTTGTCACTCTCCTCATCCTTTTCCTCCAGACCCTTTCCTTCCAATTTCGATCTGTCCCTTCCTCCTCCATTTCTTTCCTTTTCTCTCTTTTCCCTCTTATCCCTTCCCTTATTTCATTGAAAAGATATATTTGGGGTTTCAAAATTAAAGCAAATAAAAGCAAATTTATCGGATTTGATCCTAATTATGCTACCTCTAACGTGTATACTGCTTTTGATAATTTTTTTTTAACAATTGCACACATAGATACAAAAATAATGCTTAAAGTATTTCCATTTATTTGAAAGCAGGATTTTTTACTTCAAAGACGATTGAAGAAATTATTTAATTAAGTGCAAAAATGTATAGGTAAACAAACAATGCTATATTTAAAATTCATTTTTTTAGCTCTGTGCATTGACCTTTCATGCATACCACACGTTGCTATGTCTGACAAACCTCAAGTTTTCAAACGCAGCCATTCTTTGTGCATGTTGTCAAGGTTAAGCTTTGTATTCTTTTAAAAGTTACACAAATTATTTCTCTATCATTGTCAGATCAAGAAAATGAAATAACATTTTATAATTATAACGGAAAGGGAAAAGTGAGGACTTGATAGCCCTATCAATCACACAGACTCTACATCTTCATACACGCAACAGTTTCGCCGAAATTTTACACTGAGGAAGTCCAATATTCTGCATACAATTTCGGGAATTAATTTTGTTTTTGTTCTGAGTGTTGATTTTACTCAGAATCAATTCATATTATTCCTTTGTAATTAATCGACCCGGCCGGTAAAAATTATGTCATTTACTTGTTCATAACTTTAATATACTTCGGTCGAGAAAACTTGCAAAAATTGAATCAACTTTTCATTACATGACCTTACATGACCTTTGACCTTGATCATATGACCTGAAACTCACACAGGATGTTCAATGATACATGATTACTCTTATGTCCAAATTTCATGAATCAGATCCATAAACTTTCAAAGTTATGATGGTAATTCAACAGATACCCCCAATTTGGCCAAAGTTCATTGACCCTATAAAATGACATTTGACCTTGGTCATGTGACATAAAACTCGAGCAGGATGTTTAGTATTACCTGATTAACCTGATGTCAGAGTTTCATGAACTAGGTCCATATATTTTCTAAGTTATGATGACATTTCAAAAACTTAACCTTATGTTAAGATTTTGATGCTGATTCCCCCAACATGGTCTAAGTTCATTGACCCTAAATGACCTTTGACCTCGGTCATGTGACCTGAAACTCAAGCAGGACATTCAGTAATACTTGATTAAACTTATGGCCAAGTTTCATGACCTAGGTCCCTATACTTTCTAAGTTATGCTGTCATTTCAACAAGGCAAACGCCAAGCGTTGTCTCGCCTGCATATTGCATTAATGAAGAGACTGCATGTCAAAACTATGCTATATGACTTCTGAGGTTGTCAGCAATTTAGAGGGTGAATTGTGGTTCTGACAGTTTACATATGCATTTATAATGGTATAGGCCTACTTTATCCCTAGAAAATCAGATAACACGAAGAATGCCGTTAATACTATGAAGCTATGATTATTTCCATGCAAGTAAGGAAATGAATGTTAGTGAAAAAGAATGTAATTGATAATAATGTGAGTAAAATTGTAAAATTAAATTAATTATTAAGTTGTTATGGCAAACTTATTGTTTGAAAAAATGGAGGAAAGGTTGTGCATGAAAGATAAATATAAAAACTTATTGTGTGTGATTTTTAACCATCTTGCCTTCACTTTAGCAGTAGGGTTTTCTAAATTGATCTGTGTGCATATGATAATAGTAAATGATGCAAGAGTGAAGTACTACAAGCTATAGAAAGTTATTGTGTGTACGACACAGCACAGTGCCAGTCATGGAAAGTTCATTGACCTTTGACCTTATTCAAATTCGACTCATGTTCGAACTTGACCTGTGCCTTCAGGAGATGGACCTCTGGTATGAATTTGGTGATCCCACCTCGAAGCTATAGAAAGTTATTGGGTGTACAACACAATTGTTGACGACGACGACGCCGGCGACGCCGGAAATAGTGATACCTTTGTCTCGCTCCGCTACGCAGGCGAGACAAAAACTTAACCTTAGGTAAAGATTTGGTGTTGACGCCGCCGCCGCTGTCGGAAAAGTGACGCCTATAGTCTCACTCTGCTATGCAGGTGAGACAAAAATTACCTTCGAGCGGCTGATTTGGGAAAATGTAGCTTTAAAAAATTCCGCCAGCCAATCCCAAGTTCGGTCAGTTAGTGCTTTGCATTCTTAGCCTAACATAACAATAAGCAAATGACAATGAATAACATATAGGGGAAGGCGGGGTAAGTTGTGACAGTTTTTGCTTTTTGCATGTTAGAATTGATATGATTAATAATCTTGTCGAAATAAGTACCTTGCCTTGAAATTTAATTCTTCTGAAATATTTTCCACCTATATATAACTTTCTATCCCCACACTGAAAGTCATCGTGACCTTTGAAAAAAACAATGTAAAATGGCTCAACTTGCCCCATATATGGGGTAAGTTTGAGCCACCTTCTGGGGTAAGTTGAGCCACAAAAACTATGTACAAAATGTATGGGGAAGAACCAGCATGTCAATTTTTTGTTTAAAGTCTTTTCACTTGCTAATTCTCTATAAATACTAACATCCTGTAAAAGGAAAAGAGCAGTCATGTAAATTTGCTCCTTTCAGCCTGCATTTCAATCGATTTTATGGTTTGTTTGTTTTTTAAGATACATTACCATAGGAATTACCATGGCTCAACTTGCCCCATGCTGTTTGGCTCAACTTACCCCAGTCCGAACTTAGTGCGATAATTTTGTATCCACACATTTATTATGCATCCATCATATAAAAGACTATGACAAGAATGAAGATCCATACCTGGACTAATAATGTTGTTATCATGTGTGTTTATAAAGCACTTATCTATTTCACACTCTTTTTTACTTTTTTGGCTGAAATTCATATTTTTCCCTTTAAAAACTACTTTTTGTTTCAAAGTTGGAAACAATGTGGTGGGGTTAGGGGTTATGCTATGGGTCATCAATACATGACACCACCACAATGTCTGACTCATTCATTATTGGCCTGGGGCTGGTGGCTCAACTTGCCCCTATGCTCAACTTACCTCGCCTTCCCCTACATTTGTATACTTTCTCCCATACGTGTACTGTATCAAATTAATAGCTTTGATCCAGCTGAGGCATGGCGGCTTGTCATTGTTCAAAACCCATCTTCACCCGACAAAGGAATTTATAATTGGTAGTGTCGAAAATCTGTCTATCTGACGGTAAATCGGATCGGGGTCGCCCTAGCCACTAACCCGTCTCCGTGGTCTAGTGGTTAAGGCACCGGCGTTTAAATTTTTAACAGTGTATTTCTGTTCAGAACAACTTTGAATGAATAAAGTGTAGAGCATAACTTAATGTCAGGTGATAGATTATTCCAATAATGATGACTATTTAAAATGATGATGACTTTATAAAATGATGATGACTATAATGATGCTGACTATAATGACCGTGACTATAATGGTGATGACTATAATGATGATAATGACGATGATAACCATAATGACGATGACAACAATGATGATGACTTTATAATGATGATGACTATGATAGTGTTGACTATTATGATGATGGTAACTATGACGAAGACTATAATGATGAGGACTATAATGATGATGACTTTAATGATGATGACTTTATAATGGTGATGACTATAGTGATGACTTATTATGATGATCACTATAATGACGATGACACCACTGATGATAACTATGATGATGATGATGACTAGATAATGGTTATGACGATAGTGATAATGAATTATTATGATGAGGTACTAATGGCGATGACAACAATGATGATACCTATAATGATGATGACTACTTTTAGTTATTATTTAAGATGGTGGTGGTAAATGGATATACAGAGAATGGACAGACGAATGGCTGGCTGGTTGGCTGGATTGATTGATTGATTGATTTTGTGGAACACAATCGAAAATTCTGCTATTAGATCGCTTCATTCAATTTACACAATGGTGATCTCGTCATTATTTTAGAATATTGCATCATTCAGCCAAATACACATTAAAGAATTATAAATACACCTATAAGTAAGCAGGAAAAATGTGATTTATCATAATTATGCAAAATAAAAATAGCTTCCGTTGATGTATATAATTTGCTTTTATTATGCCTTTAATCTTTGTCCGTCATGCAAAGAATTATACGACACAATTTTGTACTCTTAGAACTCTGCATAAATTAATATCATTATAGTTTTCAGTTATGTAACGGTGGGGAGGATAATTTCAGACGTCAGTGTCGAAATTAGCAAAACAATTTGAAAGCGTTTCAACGTGACGTATGTGGGAAATTGAGAGAAAAAAATGAGAACGAGTGAGACTTTCGGCCGTTTTCAAAATGAAAGTCTATTTGGTGCCAAGTTTTGACAGATTCCAAAGATTAATATCATATTCCATTCCTTTTCATTTCCTTCGTGTTCTCAATTTATCTTGGTCTTTTTATCGGATTTTTTTTTTTCAAAGCCGCACCAAGTACACAACCCGCCTCCCGCCAGCCCCCTCCATGTCTACGATAGTGTTACAACTGATAATGCGATAATGATATGCTTCAGTTTGCATCCCTATATATTCTCATGTTGTAGCAATATTTTGCCTCTATATACAGGGCTTCCTATATTATAAACGTTTTAGTATTACAATTGGCCTTACTTATGACACCGAGTGGCAATGGTGTAAATTGAAGCAGCAAACATGTTGTTGAGGGTGGACTACATGTACATGAGTCATCCCTAAACTTGAATAGTTACGCCAATGCTGATTATAACAACCTGCATGAAAGGTATATTGGATGTCACTGGCATACATTTAGAAGGCGTTGAGGCCGTGAACACCCCCCCCCAACATTTCCACGAATACGGAAAAATAGAGAAAAGGAAAAAAAGGAAAAATGAAAATAAAGGGGTGAAATGTGATATTATTTTCGGAACATGTAATACTTAAACATCTATCACAATTAACAAACTTGCATGTATTGAAAAGGTCAAAGACTTTGTCACATAAGCTAAGCCTGGGCCCATCATAAATTAGGGCTCATTATACGCAACCAATGTTGAATGTTAAATCAACAGTAATGCTTTGGATTGCAGATCATTCCCGCCACGGTTCGGCGAAAGAGCGGCTGTGCGGCAGCATAGCTTATCGGGTTCAGGACACTGTTGATGTAGGAAAGCGTCCAGATTAATGCACCAACGGCCACAGGGACCTTACTCAGACCAACTGCAATGACGACGAAGAGGGCGGTGTGGGACATCCACGAGATCAAAAGCGAAATGATGATAAAGGAAACAAAGCGAGTTGCTTTGCGAGCAGAAGCATCAGATTCACGATTTTTCTTCTTCCGGATTGCCTGAAAACAAGAAAGATTATTTTCAAAATGAGGTCATAAAAAAAGGTTTCACCATTTTGAAGATGTTCGATAAGAGATGATTATACTTCCTAACGTTTATTGGCTCTTACTTTTCAAAATCTTTACTTTCTTTATTGATAATCACAAACAAATTAATTCAAATGATACTTTCCTACAGGAAAGAACAGAGTATATGTGCAACAGTGTGTTCATTGTGAAACACAATCACGCTTGTTAAATTTGAGCATCTCAACAATGGGAGTCGATCGGTGTTCAAGATTGGAGGGATGACTGACACAAATATTGTTAACATGGTTATCTGTGAGAGTTTTTATTTTCTAGTTTAAGGGAAGATGGAGTCCGGGTGCGTCGTGGTCTAGTGGTTCTGACTCTCGCCTTTGAAACAGAAGTTCGTGTGTTCGAATCGTAGCCATGGTGTATTTTCCTTGAGCAAGAAGTTTATTCACACTGTGCTGCACTCGACCCAGGTGAGATGAATGGGTACTCGGCAGGAGTAATTCCTTGCATGCCCTGAGCGCCGGTGATGGTAGCTCGAGCTAAAGCCGGGGTAATAATAGCAGCACTTTGTATCCTCTGGCAAAAAGCGCTTTATAAATCCAGCTATTATTATTATTGCTATTATTATCATCATTATTACGAGTCTAAAAGTTTCAGGGGGCCCGACGTGCCGTAAATGGCAGAATATTTTTTTGTAAAAGTAGCTGTGAGTGGGCGAAAATTTGGACCTTTCCAATACAAAACTGTGCTTCACCCAACCCAGGTGAGGGAGATGGGTACCCAGCAGGATTGTAATTAAACGCGCCAAGTGCCTTTTGCAGCTGGAGCTAAATCATTATTTCTATCATTGTTATCATTACTGTTGTTGTTTTTGTTGTGGAGAATGTTATGGTGTTTTTGATCATTCTGGACGGGAATTGTTCGGTTTGAAGGTGGAGAACTATGAAAAAAATAACACCAAATGCTCCCTGTTGTTGGTTTTAAGGACATTTTCCTTTGCTTTATTTGGTCTTTATTATTATATATCCTTCAAATAATACTGCAAATTCTATTTGTATAGTCCCACAGCAAAAAGTTTTTTTTTCTAAATGCTTCATTACTTGATGAATCGAAGTCCATGGTGTTGCATAAATCCATGAATATTGTAATTCATCTTGTCATCCAGTAATCTTGGATAAATCAATCAGTTTACTTATTTGTAATATTTTGTTAGATATCAGTTAAATGATTATTAAATACTTATCAGTTGTAATTTGAGAAAATAATCATACTTTTTTACCTTTCCTTCCTTTTCCGGCCGGTCAATATCACGGTCATCCTTCGCCATCTCTGATTCACCATGGGATTGTAGAACTGAACCAGAGTTTTCTGGTGACTCTGTCTCAGGATCAATCCCTGATCCTGAATTATTGGGCTTCGTATCGAATTTATCGTTAAGACGTTGTGCCCCAAGTGAGTTCTTTATCTTGTACAGGATTCTGGTGTAAAGAACAGCAATGACAACCAGTGGTAGAAGATTCAGAAAAACTGATATCTGCTGTGAGGCCATCCTGGCAGGGGCTGATGCGTCGAAACGGGGCCCGAAAAGGGCAACTAAGAGCCAGAAAGTGAATGCGACAACCCAAGGTATCGCATTGAGGATACACGCCCTGGTTTTGCTTCTGCCCAAGAAGTGCTTGATCGGATGGTACGTTGCTTGATGCCTATCAACGCAGATGACGACGATGGTGATCACAGAAACGCCGACTAAACCCTTACCGATGCACAAGAAGATCCTACACACTGGTGTTTGGACGTAACACTTTGTAACAAGAGTGGTGATAAGGGAGAGTCCAACCATCAAATCGCTGATGATGAGATTGAGAATGAAGGAATTGTTGTATGTCTGGAGACGTTTCTCGATGGCGTATGCTACGATCATGACCATGTTAGATGCGATGATAATAGCCGCAAAGGCACTTATCAAAACGGTGCGGCCAACACTTGCCATGCTTGCAAAGCCCACTTCCTCTTGCATGTCAGGAATAAATGGAGATTGTTGGTCAGGCTCATCAGTTCCTAGAAAATCATTATCGAATGTTATGTTCTGGAAACTCATCTTCGACTGGGACATAACTTTGCGGAACAAACTGATTAACAATGAGTCCTATTTTTCAGGGGATTTAAAATCCGTTAATAATCTGTAAAAGGAATGTCATCGAAGGCTTCCAGATTCAAAAAATAGAACAACATGTATCCTTTTTTTAATTCGTATTGGTTTGATCTAGATTTTCGATTATAATGGGAATGATTTTGGATATCAAATTTGGGCAACTAGGAAACAGAATCATTTGCGGCATATTACACGTACCACAATCTAGTTTGTAAATAAAGGCAAAGTTCTAAAATCGCCCGTTGTAATTTAACAGTTCAAAGACTTTTTTGTCTTAAAGTCGCAAAACAAATTCAGAAAGCGATGACATTTCCACGTTTCCTAAGGGAGAAAAATTCGGTGGAAAAATCGAAAGCTATGAATTTGATTAAATCTTGTGACAAAAGTTATCAGCTCAAGCTTAGAATGAAGATGTACGAAAGGACCACAGATCAAAATTGTGATTTAATTTTTGAGTATTTTGCAGACTCTGCTCAAATTCAGTTTTGCGCTCTTTTTAAGCGATTCAAGCCACTTATTGAACTCTCGATCAAACAATGAATGATTTTGTTATGTTGAAGTGAGGAAATAGTATGGCGTAAGCATTCGGCTTTTTTTTCTTCAATTTTTGTAAATTATTCTGTTCACCAATGATCTCTTGGTGGTTATTCACAATAAGGTAAACTGGTGTCACCAGGATATCACCATTTCCAGACCCCTAATTAATCCACTTTGTCGGGACGGAATAAATTGGCCGCCGAGGCTTCATGTAATCAGCAACGCAGTTTTCCAAACCATAAACCTTTTATTTTGTCGGTGGGTTTCTTTGTCGATTCTTGTGCGGCTTTTTTATAAAGTGGATTTTTAATAAAGTGATCTGAACCTCCGACATCATTTTCGGTGACGTTTTCTTCTTACGATGATAGTTTCCAAAATGTCCAAGAAATGAAAACTATATCTTTACCAAGGGTCTATTATGACAAATTAACCCTGAAAGATAATGGAAAGCAAGTAGGTAGTAAATAGATAGAAAGGAGTCCGATACAATAAAGTCACCGACAGTAAAGGGTTTTTGCATTGGGACACAGAACGCTTTCAAGAACATATAAAATCTATTGTTAATGCCTTTCATGACAAAGGGCAACCAAGACGTCTTTCTCGAAAATCGATGAATAAAAAAATGCAGTTTTTTTTTCTAAACTCTGGACAAACGAAATTCTTGCATTTTTTTTCCTCAGCTCCGAAAATTAGGGCGACACTGCCGTTCCGGCTTACTCAATTTTCGACAAAGACCTCCTAGCTGTTCATTGTCATTTGGTAGGCATTTCAATACATTTTCTATGTTCTTGAAAGCTTTGTGCGTCCCGGTGTAAAAGAACTCACTACTATAGGAAGATACGGCAAAATGAAAAAGCAGCGGGATGTCTTGCTAAAATCATAATGAGAGATTTTATCCCATCGTGACGAATAATGTAGAAGTTAATTTTCAGCAACAACACGGTGACCCTTTTATCAACAACCTTCTTGAAAATGGATTTTGCTTGATGAATAAGTGTTTCACATTGTTTTTCTTAAGATCCATCTGATAGCCATCAGAAATATATTTTGATCTTTTCATTTCATAAAAAATATCAAATTAGATATAATATTTACTACAATTATCCAAACCCTGAACTTATATCATATCTGGAATTTACATTACAATATATTTATCTGTCTATGATAATTCACAACTGCAAATTCCTACTTGCTTATACGTATATATATATATATATATATATATATATATATATATATATATATGTGTGTGTGTGTGTGTGTGTGTGTGTAAAGAGTAGAGTAGAATCAAGGATGAAGCAAAGTATTCACTATGTTATAAAGCTTTCGGCCCTGGCCTTCTTCAGTTTTTATTTGCTATACAAAACAAATAAAGCAAATCAATATAGAATAAGCAACAGAACAAACATAATGTAAATGATAACAAATTGAATCAAAACCAAAACAAAAGAATAAGAGAAATCAAATGGTAATACACGGAATTTGTATTACCATTTGATTTCTCTTATTCTTTTGTTTTGGTTTTGATTCAATTTGTTATTATTTACATTATGTTTGTTCTGTTGCTTATTCTATATGATTTGCTTCATTTTTTTTTGTTTAGCAAATACAAACTGAAGAAGGCCATGGCCGAAAGCTTTACAACATTGTGTATACGTTGCTTCATCCTTGATTCTACTCTTCACACATATATTATAAACAATGATCAAAGCGATTGGTACATATATCCACGCCCCTCTCATTATATATATGTATGTATATATTTATCTATATATATATATACATGTATATACTATAAAAATAAAGTGCTAATTTAATTCATTTTTTATTCTTTACAGTGTTATAGGTCTATTTATTTTACCATTCGTTTTAATGTTTCTACGTATTTGAATTACCTTGATATTTCCTTACCTTATGAAGTATGTACCGCAAGAGTTTAACTATTAAAGAGGTAATACCAGGCGAGTACCAGTAACAAGATGTGTTTTTAATAAAACGCTGCGGCCGAGAGACCAATAGCTGATCAAAGAAGTTTTTTTTAACAAGTTCACACCTAGCTAACCAATAAGGCAAATAGCATTTCCATTTATTTGAAAGCAGGATAAAAGAGCATTGTATAGTAAATGCCTTGCTCACGGGCATAGGTGCCGCGGCCGGGGATCGAACCCGGGACTGTTCAATGTATAGCCAGGCGCCTTAGACCACTCGACCACGGCACCTTCAGGATAACAGGAAGAGTCGATTAACAACATTACAACAAAAGAAAGAAATGAAGCAAAATAAATCCCCTGGAAACGATGGGTTAACAGTTGAATTTTATTGTACATTTTGGGCTGAAATAAAGGATGTATTGATTGGGGAATTCAATGAAGCTTTTGTTCTTGCAGAACTTTCTGCATCACAAAAACAAGCAATTATAGCTAAAGAAGGGAAAGACCGACATTACGTAAAGAATTACAGACCCATTTCGTTATTGAATACAGATTATAAGATCATATCCAAAGTTTTAGCAAAACGAATTAAAGAGGTTTTGGAGAGCGTTGTATTAGCAGATCAAATAGGATTTATTAAAAACAGGAATATAGGAGAAGCTATCAGATTATTTTATTGATGATATGCTTTTTCATACGTTATATAATAATATCCCTGGGTACATGATAGCAATTGATTAAGAAAAAGCCTTTGATTCGATATCCCACAATTTTTACATCAAACATTAGGTTCATTCGGTCTTGGCCAGCAATTTCGCAAAATGGGTCAAAATATTATATACAAATAGCCAAAGTTGTATTTTAATGGAGGAGATTCTACAAAGTACTTTCATGTGGAAAGAGGGGTAAGGCAGGGAGATCCGCTTTTCATTTTATGCATAGAAGTGTTAGCGCATAATATAAGATATTATAATGATGTTAAAGGAATTTCCTTTGGAAAGGAAGAAGTAAAACAGGTTATGTATGCAGATGATATGTCTATTTTTGTCCGAGATCTAGATTCGGTTACACTTCGTAATTCCGAAGGTTCTTTATTCCGAAGGTTCGTAATTCCGAGACACGTAATTTGCCTATACCTCGAACATTTTTGGCGTAATTCCGAAGGTTCGTTAATCAGAAAAGGAAATGAGAGTCGTAATTCCGAAGGTTCGTTAGTCCGAAAACGAAATGAACAACGAACCTCATTTCGTTTTCGGATAAAGGAACCTTCGGAAAAACGAACCTTATTTCGTTTTCGGATTAACGAACCTTCGGAACAACGAACCTTATTTCGCTTTCGGATTAACGAACCTTCGGAATTACGAATGTATACGCTAGATTCAGTCAAAAAAGTAATAGAAAGTTTAAGGTTTTATTATTAGGTTCCTCCCAAGGAAAATCATATGATTTATGTTTTGGCCAAAAGGTGGATTTCATAAAGATTCTCGGTGTATTTTTTTTCTTTAGATGTAGAAGTAAAAGAAAGATTGAATTATAAATAAATATTAAGTAAAATAAAGAAGTTGTTAAACTGGTGGAAGCAAAGAGATTTAACTTTGATGGGCAAAATACAATTATTAAAGCAGTTTTTCTTTTCAAAATTCATATATGTGGCATCTCTTACACCAATTCCAGAATGGGTTTATGTTGAGCTTGATCAGTTGGCTTTTACGTATTTGTGGGGTGGCAGAAATAAGATTAATATAAGAACGATGTATTTAGATTACCATCAAGGCGGCTTGAAAATGATGAATTTTCAATGGGTAATAAAGGCACAGAGAGTTATGTGGATTAAAAGACTAATAGAAAATAATTCAATGAAATGGAAACAATATTTCAATTATGCCACAAAACATCTGGGAGGAAATTTTATATTTTCATGTGATTACTTGCTTGGATTGTTGGAGATAGCATTGCCGCAATTTTACATAGATTTGTTGGAAGTATGGATAGAGACGAAAGATTTTCGATTAAAATCTGAAACATTTAAAGGAACTGAGATATTTTAACAATAAATTTGTACGAATTGAAGGGTAGTGCATATTTAACCAAAAAATATATGAAAAAAAATATTTACAGATTGAAACATATTATGGATTATGAAGGAAACTTAAGGTCATTTTCGTACTTCCAAAAGGGTTTAAACATAAATGATTTTCATTTGATAGAATCAATTTATAAAACTTTTCCAGTCAGCTGGAAACGAAATATGAAAATAGATAGCAAAGAGGCTTCTCTTAGGGAAGAAATATCATTAATATCTGGAAAAAAGAATTTTGTCAATAGAGGAGTTAGTATCTAAAAACGTTTATATGCAACAGTAGATTAAGAGAGTTTCGGTTTAAAATGTTGCACGGCATTGCTTATACAAATCATCACTTGTTTCCGTTTTAAATCTCACAAAATGACCTTTGTTGTTATTGTAAAAAAAGAGGAGGAAACATATCGCCATCTTTTTTTTTTTTGGAATGTGAATATGCTTGTTTGGTTTGGGATAATTGTAAGGAGATGTTTGGTTTCATTTCTACGGGTAATTTAAGCTGGGAGGAAATTCTTGTAGGTGTAGAATTAAAGGACGAAGGAAAGAAACGCTTAGTCAATCACTTTTTAATCTTTGTTAAATTTTTAATCTTTAAAGGAAGGGAAAAGGGTGTGCTTATAACCATGGATGAAATTAAAAGGAAATTTAAAGAAGAAGAATTGGAAGAAAGAAGGCTGGCGCTAGGTAGAGGTAAGATGTCCCTACATTTAAGGAAATGGGAAAATCTTAATTTAAGGAATAAATAGGGAGATCGAGACGAGAGACAAAAGCACAAAACAAATAAAAACACAGGAAAAAAATACGGAGAATTGGAGTCCCTTCCATGTAGAGTATAGGCATAAAGGGGAGAATGCTCCTAACCTGTGGACGGGGGGGGAGGTAGAACAACACCTTTTATCGTTTTTTCTCTCTTATCATGTCATATATCTTGTCAATATTTCATTTTGTAATTGCTGAAACGCATTAGTATTAATTTCTAGTATTTTTTAAGTTTGATGCATAATTTTTAGAATTATATTTGTTATGGATTTATTGTATAATTCATTATTATTTTTCAAATCGTCTTTACAAATTGCTTATAGAATGTGATTGTGTATTTGATTTGAGAGAATACAATAAAACATCCTTAAAAAAAACATGAAACCGTCATACAACGAATCATAATTATAAACATTATTATGGCATAACTAATTGCCTTGTTTTTTCCCCCATGAATACACAATAGTAAAGAACTTTTCAACTAAACATGCAAACTTACTAGATAAATATTTGTCTACAATCCTATATAAGGAAACACTAATGATTGAATATAGTAATCAACAACCCATAACTCTAACTTCTCAAATCTTGTTGTCGTGTTGGGATCGGTAATCATAATTTAGAAGAGAAGCGTAATGAAGAAACTATAGAGAAAATTATACAGTTCAAAATCACAGGGTATATATTTAATAATCAATAATTATCAGCTACAGTTTACACTTTAAAGTGCATGACGATATCAATGAAGAATCAGATAAAATAGGATACGATAAATATAATTATTTCGAAGCATGATATTAACATTCTGAAGCTTAATTAATACTGGATGGACGTCAAAGTCTTGAAATCTATATATATCTCTCATAATCATGAAGTCTTATTTATATCGTTAGTTTTGGGGTGTAACAATTTAAGGTGGGAGTAATCTCTAAAGTTGATCTGATTGGTCTACAGGTAACTGTATATCAAACTTTCTCTGTTATAAGGGGTGTGGTGATGCTCTGTGCAAGTGACTGGGGCTGGAAGTGTGAGTCATACTTCTTAGAACTTTTGTTTCTTGAAGTTAGCTGACGTCACTGAAGGTTGGACTTTTATGGTCAAGGTTTAGGATTTAAATGGTATTGGGGGTTGTGAATTCTCACATGACATTGGGGTGGTTTGTAGGAAAACAGAAAGTTAAATACAAACTACATAACACCATCTTGGTTAAAGCCACTTAGATGAAATTGTTTAACTTTTCTATAGTATGTCTAACAAGTCCTGTACATTTAGTAAGATATACATGTTTGCATGTAATCGATTTAATGTACTGTGATTATAAAACAATGTATGCATGACTCATATACGTTATCATCAACATTAAGAATTAGATCCATATACATGTATACCTATGAACCCACTTAAACTGAATAAAACCAGATCATATTTCCAGTACATTCTTAATACATCTATTTGGATCTAATAGATGTATAGATGTAATGATTCCATGATATATTTCAATCTATATGTATATAATGTAGATAAGATAGGTATCAGAGGCTCTCATAATCATTAAAGGGATGGGGACGTCTATAGTAGATGGCGACTTGTTGTATGGGACGCCGACACCGGCAGGCCGCTTACGTTCTGAGGGTTACTAAATTACTTTATTGAAGGAAGTTGTGTATCTATTATGAAAGATTTTCGCCTTTAGGAAACAATGCCAAAAAAGTTAGACCTTTTTGTTTACTGTTTTGTTTTATTCAGCGAACATTTGTTTCTAATACTGTAAGGGAGGGAATGTTAACCCTTATGCTACACAAAACCTTATGAACACCGCCTTCTTTGTCCTCCCCCTGTTCCCCCCCCCCCCCCATTCTCATTGAAAATTTTGCCGACCCCCTCCCTTCAACCAACCTAATTCGGATGGACGCCCATGCCCCTATCTGAAAGCTATCCTATACTGCCTAATCGATCCCGTTATTGTATTGAAAAAGAATCCCGTTTCGCCATTTTTGGTAAAATTAACGTCATCACTTCTGAGCTGACGACACTCTACCCAACTTATATTCACCCAGTGATTGTGTTCCAGCATGCACGTTTATATTGCGATCATCCGGTTGGCTGTTGGAGAAAAACACACGCTAACTGCTTGCACAGTTTGGTGAAATTTTGTATATTTCTTTGAAATATTCGCTTTCATGGCAAACTCGCAATAAATTGCAAACGGCACAGAGGCAAGAGTCATGATCCGGTTCTGTGCTGAAAAGGATCTTTAGCAGACAACCGGAAAAGAACTTTAGAGTATAAACGGAGGATATTTCATAGTTTGGATAATTTCCTTGTCGTTAACGTCGTAACGGGAATTTACCAGCGTCCAATCGGGTAAGAGCTCTCAATTAAATTCCAATTTAAATTTCACAATTTTTACAATGATGACACTGACGTTTCAAACATGTTAAACATGATTTTAATCAAAGTAGTCCGTGTGCGTCTCTTCTCACGTGCCCGGATGAAGGTTTCTAATTAGAAGATGGAAACACCAGATCGTTAGTCAAGCTCCATCGCGGGACCCAGGTGTTCTTGAAATAATGCCATTTTCTTACGATGATCTACTGGTAAAAGGTCGATATCACCTGATACAAACTAACAACATATTTTTCAGACAAGACAATGAACTGATTGGTATGATTGGTCCAGCGGTGTGCAAGTTTACCTCCGGCTTGTGTATAAATATCGAAGAATAACATCAGTTGACATCAAATGCCAGTTTGTCTAAAGATTTGAAACGGTGCAGCAGTCGCACTTCCTACTATGTTGATGTGTTTTGGCAGAAAGCTGTCATCATTTACGTCAGGTACCAAATCGGAGGCTCAGTTGGAAAATCATTGGCTTCAGGGTATGATTATAAGCATTTTCCTGAATATGGAATTGATACTGTTTACGAACTAACCTTTTAAGCATTGACATAGCTTTCGATTCCCACTTGTCACACGTGACTGACATCAGATAGATACAGCTACTGACTCCTACTCATCCCGCGCAGGTGACTAACAGCAGATAGAATCTTCTACCGGATGCAATCTGGACGCGATGGGAAGCGCCGAAACTCTTCTTGCGTGGAATGTGTCGACAGAAAGTACTGGAAACGAGAATGGTATACTACGAGTGGACGATAGATCCACAGCAGAGGTGATACTGTCAATACTGACAATGGCTTTAATCATATTCCTGAGCATCGCTGGGAATATACTTGTGCTGGCGGCAATCGTTCGGGAAAACGTTCTTCACAGTAAAACGTCTGTATTCATTGCCAATTTAGCCATTGCAGATCTTCTGAACGCTATCCTGAACATGACCACTATTTTGGTCAGCTGTATATACGACAAGTGGATATTCGGTGAAATCATATGTGGCATTATTGGAGCATCGCTTGTTTTAGCTTGTTCGGCTAGCATCAATACATTGGGAGCAATAGCCCTCGATCGCTACTTCGCCATCGTGTACCCTTTCCAGTATGCAAAGCGCATGTCGACCTGTCGCATAGTGGCTTTTCTGGTCTGGATCTGGACGCAGTCTTTGTTCTTCAGTGTCATGCCAGTATTGGGCTGGTCAGAATTCGTGTACATCGAATCGGAATATCTCTGCTCTGCCGACTGGTCTACAGACTGGTCATATACAGTCATCATTGTCGTTGTAAACATGGTACCCCCGATATGCTTGATGACCTACTCCTACAGGCATATACTTAGGATCGCATCAGCGCACCGGAAGCAGATGAGGACACAGCATAGCGTCAAAGAACCAAACGAAAGTGTGCCTCGGAGCAGGAATCGCAAGACAGTCGAGGCTTTCGCCAAACGAGCCAAACAGATTCGACAGGACACCAAGGCTGCTACCACTCTGCTCATCGTCATGGGCACCTTTCTCATCTGTTGGCTCCCGCATACCATTACGATGCTTTGCTTTGCTTTCCCGTCGTGCACCGCTATTCCCCAAGGGATCTACGTCCTGTCGACCTGGTTCGCTATGTTGAATTCTGCCTGCAACCCTTTCATCTACTGTATAACGAATAATCAGTTCAGGCAAGCGTTCAAGCGGACCCTTGACCACATCATGCCGCTGTCGTGCAGGAGAAGAATGGCTCGGCGTGTGGAGCCCGACTCGGCCTTTGCATCAGTATCGGCACCTAATGCATCTTCAGATCCACGCATCTTCATATCTACCCATGATCTTAGTCATTCGGTGACTGATCCCACACCCGGTACGAACAGAGCAGAATTGTCTGTTGATTACAACAATAGCGAGTTTACGCTTCCACAAGTCACTCGTACGGATACAAGAACATAAAAAATGAGTTTTCAAATGCCATTCACGACAAAGAACAACCGAGAAGTCTTTGTCGAACATTGGTGAATCTAGACAAAAGTTTTATCCTGGACTCTAGACAAAAAAAAACATATTTGTAATTGTTCGTCCGCTCCGAAACTTAGGACAAAATTAATGTTCCGGTAAACCAATTTTCGGCAAAGACCTTCCAGTTATTCTTTGTCGACGATTGTGATTTCATTGTTCGTCCATTTTGTCCATTGTCTGGAGCGGATGAAAACGGATGCAGCCACCCAAAAATTTGACTTGTCCGCTGTATCCGTTATGAATACCTTTTGTGTCCATCGGCCAGTGGGACCAGGCCTTTACATGTCTTGCACAGAAATGGTCGATTATTAGGGATCATCATGAAATACTCGAGCTTCTACCAGTTTTCAGTTGGCAACCTACTGTCCACACGTGTGAACTGTCTCGGACAAGCCATTAAGATTCGGACATTTTTAAAACTTGCTTTTTAAATGCCATTAATGTAAAATTGTTATATTTTTAATCCTCACCAATTATTATTGAGATTTTTCTTGATATTTGGATGAAAAAATATAAAAAGAGTACATGATATTAGAAAATGATTTAACAATCCTTAAAGTTGGAAAATGCACAGTTCTGGTGAACTAGGCAGGTTGAGAGAGGTTTGATTGATGAGGGGAATTTAAAAGGGTAAATGAAATTCGTAGGCATTTCTGGTGGTTTAATTAATCAGAAATAAATCATTCAAAATTATTGGATCAAGCGGGAATTTGAAGCTGGAATCTACTTGCCGGAGGGTGGCCCTACCACTAAGCTATTACTGGCCGATGCCACGCTCAAAATAGGGATTGTGCGCTTTGAGAGATGCACTCTAAATTTCAAGAATTCGAAATAAATGCAGATCTGTCGTGAGCATGAGCCGAATATTGGATTGGATTTATTTTGAATCATATATAGAGGGATTAACTTTTAACTCTCAAAACATTTAAAGTCAAATCGTTAAGCTTTATATTCTTACAAGTCCACAAGATTTAAATCTAATATCTGGATTGTCGCCATCAAGAGTCAATCTGGTTTTTGTTTCATAAAGACAATTCGTAGTGTTACGCACAACTTAAAGCATGTTTAGAACATTTTCTTGGGTGCTAAGCCAGGTATATATATCAAATAGCATAAGAAAGGGTCAACAGTCGTTCGTAAAGTCGCCCGTTACGAACAGCTTTATGAAACACCAACCCGGGGAGCGTTTCATGAAAGGACTCGGAAGTTATATCTGACAACTCCCGTTTCATCCGACAGTTACCTTTGTAACATTGCTTCTCAGCCAGTCAGAATCAAGGAAAGTTGTCAGATCTGACAACTCGTAGATCAATACATGTTGCTGAAACACTCCCCAGGATTTATTATAAATCCTTGGAATTTATAACAAGATATGACAGGGATGCAGATTTGTCTTTAAGGTGATGGTCCAGGCTGGAGATATATATATCTCAACAAAGAGTAATATTAACAGAGCAAAATGCTGAAAATTTGATAAAAATTTAATGAATTTTAAAGATTTGCATTATTCCGGTGAACAGTTCTAGGAATGTCTTCATGGATATTCATTAAGTGGGCTGATGATGTCATATCCCCACTTGTTCTTTTGTATTTTAGTACATGAAATTAGGGTTATTCAAAATATTTCTACCAAAAACTAAAAAAATTGGAATGACAACTTATTCATTGCGGCAACTTATTTCATCATAATGGAGACACATCATTTACACATGTATGAAAAAATGAAACAATTATGATTTCATGTAATTACATGAAGGAAAGTGGGGATGTGGCTTCATTACCCCCCACCTAATGAATATTCATGACTATGTGCATATAACTGTTTTCACAAAATATTGATAAATTTTAAATTTCGATAACTTCGTAATTAATATTTCGTAATGGTGTTTTCAATTTCAGTTCCCTTGTTGTTCTTATACTGAGATATCTTGTATTCCATTTTCTTACTTCTTTCTTATAGCGCTTTGAAACTTTCGTTTAGAGCACTTAATAAATTTTGTGTGTTATTATTATTAATATTTGTTATCAGATTTTGATGAAAATTTTTCAGCATTTTGCTCTGTGAATTTTACTCTCTCTCTATATATAAATATTTTATGCCCTGACCAATCATGTTTAAGTGTAGTATACACTTCATAATGACAACTTAGTTCAAATTGGTAAGCTCTATGATGTGCGACAAGGAAATATCCTCGGTTTCTTCCATGGCTATTTACAAGGATTTTGAATTAGAATTTGATCCGTGATTTTGAAACCCATATAGCGGCGGTTCTTTGGGAAATGTCATATTATATTTCATTCTTTGTAAGACAATTCATATTTGAACTTTGCAAACTATTGTAATGGGTATACGTTATTTTATACGGGTATGAATGTACTTTCAGAGTGATGACTTTGAAGTTACTTAAAGTTTACATACAAATACCAAGTTTCTTGCAACACCCTAGTAGACATACATCCTTTCTTATGCTTATATTCATCATGATCCTTTAGGCCTAAAATGAATCAACATTTAGGCCTAGACAATACATAGAATGAATATATAAGAACAGAACACATTAGTCTAGCCTTGCCTACTGTTCAATTGCTCTGCTCACCAGCATTCATTAATACATAAATTATTT